>NW_006922433.1:309278-323707 GCF_000298275.1 Orycteropus afer afer
CAAGGAGGGGTCGCTATGAGTTGGGTCTGACTCAACAGCACATAACAACAAAAGTTATGTCCTTGGAAGGAAGGTTGGGCAATCTACTTCTGTAGTGATACCACCTTGGAAACACGAGGAGGGGTTGCTATGAGATGGGGCCGACCACCTCAGCACATAACAACAACAACAGCAACAGTTATGTCTCAGACACTTCTGGGAAAATTCAGGTCTCTAGCATTTTGGTTAACAGCCAAGTGTGTTAATTGGTTTTTGCTTGTTTGTCTGTTTTTTCCTCTAACTTTCATTATGATTAAAATATACATAACAAGACATTCACCAGCATAACAACTTCCCCATTTACAGCTCAGGGACATTGATGACATTTTTCATGTTGTGCCATCATTATTGATATATTTTTCCACAAAATTCCACCATTTCCTGTAAGGGACCTCCGGTGGCATAGTGCCTAAGGCATTTGACTGCTAACCAGAAGGCTCGTGCTTCAAACCAACCAGCCACTCCTCAGAAGGATGGTTGGGCAACCTGCTTCCATAGTAATACCACCTCCAAAACCCAAGGATGGGTTGCTATGAGTTGGATCCGATTCAATGGCAGTGAGTTTGGATTGTTAGCATAAACTCAATATCCCCCAAACAAAAGTTTACCCTTTTCCCCTCCATCCTACTCTTTGTAAATAATAATAATCTTTGGTGTATATATACAAATATATATATATATTTTTTTTTTTTTTTTTTTTTCCAACCTAACTACTCCCCTCCCCTCCCATCTGTGGTAACCAACAAAGAAAGTTTCCTTCTATCTATAAAAACTTCTTTTACTAATACAATATTTATCCTTCCATGATTGACTTATTACACTCAACAAATTATCCTCCAAGTTGATCCATGTTATACAGTGTTTTGCAGATTCTTCATTATTCTTTAGAGTTGTATAGTATTCCATTGTGTGTATGGACCATAGCTTGTTTATCAGTTCCTCGGTTGACAGAGACTTAGGTTGTTTCCATCCCTTTGATATTGTGACAATGGCTGTGATGAACATAGATGTGGATATATCTATTCATGTCTTGCCTTTCAATTCTTTAGGATATATACTAATGGGATTGCTGGGTCAAATGGTATTTCTATTTCCAACGTTTTAAAGAATCACCACATCAATTTCCACAGTGGTTGTATTATTTTACAGTCCTACCAGCTGTGTATGAGAATCCCAATCTCTCTGCATCCTTGCCACCATTTGCTATTTTCTGTCTTGTTGAACTTCACTATTAATGCTGGGGTGAGATGGTATCTCACTGTTGTTTTGATTTGCATCTCTCTAATTGCTAAGAATCATGGACTTTTCTTCATGTGCTTGTTGTCTTCCTAAATCTCTTTGGTGAAATGTCTGTTCATGTCTTTTGCCCATTTTTTAATTGGATTGTTTGTCTTTTTGATGTGGAGATGGAGTTTTCTGTAAATTTTAGTGATAAGTCCTGTGTCTGATATATCATTTCATAATATTTTTTTTTCTTATTCTGTAGGTTCTCATTTTGCTGTTTTGGAGAAGTCTTTTGATGCATATAAGAATTTACTTTTAGAAGGTCCCAAACATCTAGCTTATCTTCTGTTGTTTGTTCATATTGGGTTATGCTTGATAGTTTATTTATGCTATACATTAAGGCCCCCAATTTTCCCTATTTTTTCTTTGATGAACTTTATAGTTTTAGGATTCATATTTAACTCTTTGATCCATCTTTGATCTATCTGGAGCTAGTTTTTACATATGGTGTGAGGTATGGATCTTGTTTCAGTTTCTGCAAATGTATATCCAGTTTTGCCAGCACCATTTGTGAAAGAGACTATTTCTTCCTAATTGAATGAATTTTGGAACTTTGTCAAAGATCAAGTGACCATAAGTCAATGGATCTATTTCTGGGTTCTCAATTCTGTTCCATTAGTCTATGTGTCTGTCATAGTACCAATATTAGGCTGTTTTGACAAAAGTGTCCATATAGTAGGTTTTGAGATCTGGGAGTGTGAGACCTCCCTCTTTGTTCTTCTTCAGTAGTGCTTTGCTTATCTGGTGTTTCTTCCCTTTTCATATAAAATTAGTGATTGGCTTTCCACATCTTTAAAGGATGTTGATGGAATCTAGATCAGGATGGCATTAAGTATGTAGATTGCTTTGGGTAGTATTGACATTTTCACAATGTTGAATCTTCCTATCCATAAGCATTGTATGTCCTTCCAGTTATGTAGTTCTGTTATGGTTTCTTAAGGTAGGGTTTTTTTGTATAGTTCTTTTGTGTTCCTGGTAAGAGTTATTGCCAAGTATTTTATTTCTTTCGTAGCTATTGTAAATAGTATTGATTTCCTTATTTCCATTTCAGCAACTTCTTTGCTGGTACAGAGGAATCAAATTGATTTCGGTATGTTGCTCTTGTATCCTGCCACTATGCTAAATCTTTCAATAAGGTCCAGTAGTTTTCCTGCTGAGTCTCTTGGGTTTTCTGTGTAGAGGATCATGCCATCTGAAAATAGGGATAGTTTTACTTCTTCCTTATCAATTTGGATGACTTTGATTTCCCTTTCTTGCCTTACTTCCCTGGTTAGGACTTCTAATATAATGTTGAATACAAGTGGAGATAAAGGGCATCCTTGTCTGGTTCCTGTTCATATGGGGAATGGTTTTAGTCTTTCTCCTTTGAGAATAATGGTGGCTGTTGGTTTTGTATATATGCCCTTCATAATGCTGAGGAATTTCCCTTCTGTTCCTGAGGATTTTTATCAGGAATAGGTGTTGGAATTTATCAAATGCCTTTTCTGTGTCTATTGATATGATCATGTGATTCATTTATTTTATTTTACTTATGTAATGGATTGCATCGATTGTTTTTCTAATGTTGAAACATCCTTGGACACCTGGTGTGAATCTCTCTTGGTCATGATGTATTACTTTTTTGATATGTTGTTGGAGTCTACTGGCTAGGATTTTGTTGAAAATTTTGTATCTATATTCATGAGAGGAGCTCTGGGGGCATAGTGCCTAAGGCATTTGACTGCTAACCAGAAGGCTGGTGGTTCAAACCCACCAGCCACTCCTAGGAAGGAAGGTTGAGTAGTCTACTTCCCATAGTGATACTGCCTCAGAAACCCAAGGAGAGGTCGCTATGAGTCGGATCCTACTCCACTGCAGTGGGTGTGTTATGGTTGCATTATATTCATGAGGGATATTGTTCTGCCATTTTCCTTTCTAATGTTGCTCTTGTCTGGTTTTGGTATCAAGGTTGTGTTCACTTCACAAAATGAATTTGGGAAAATTCCATTCTGTTCTATATTCTAGAATATTTTGAGGAGGATCGGTGTCATCTCTTCTCTGAATAATTGGTAAAATTCTCTAGTGAAACCATCTGTGCCAGGATTTTCTTTGTTGTTGTTGGTAATTGTTTTATGTCTTATTTAATTTCTTCTTTTGTTATGGGTCTGTTAAAGTTTTCTACTTCAGTCTGTGTTAGTTTAAGTAAGTGTGTTTTTAGAAATCTATCCATTCCTTCTAAGTTTTTAAATTTGTTGGAGTACAGTTTTTTGTAGTATCCTGATATTATTCTTTTTATTTCTGTTTTTTTTTTTTTTTTTTTTTAAATTTGCCTGTGGTTTGTCAATTTTATCAATCTTTTCAAAGAACCACCTTCTAGTCTTGTTGATTTTTGTTATTGTCATTCTTTTTTGTTTCATTTATTTTAGCTAAAATCTTCATTGTTTCTTTTCTTCTTGTGAATATACACTTTTTTGGCTGGTCTTCTAATCATAGGAGATGTTGAACTAAGGTGTTGATTTTGTCTCTTTCTTCTTTTTTAATGTGTTCATCTATTGCTATAAATTGACCTCTGAAAACCACTTTTACTATGTCCCAAAAATTTTGATATGTTGCGTTTTCATTTTCATTTCATTCACAGAAGTTTTTGACATAACTTTTCATTGCTTGTATTACCCAATACCAAAGAAGAGTTGATGCTTTTGAGTTGTGGTATTGGTAAAGAATAATGAAAGTACCATGGGCTACCAAAAGAACTAACAAATTTGTTCTGGAAGAAGTACAGTTGGAGTGCTCCTTGGAAGTGAGACTGCCAGACTTCGTCTGACCTACTTTGGTCATGTTGTCAGAAGGGACCATTCCCTGGAGAAGGATATCATCCTTGGTAAAGTGGAGGGTCAACAAAAATGCAGAAAACCCTCAACAACATGGATTGACACAGTGGCTGCAACAATGGGCTCAGGTATAGTAAATATTGTGAGGCTGGCACAGGACCAGGCAATGATTCATTCTATTGTATATAAGGTAGCTATGAGCCATAGCCAACTCTATGGTACCTAACAACAACAAATTACCCAGTTGTTTTTGAGGAGAGTGTTATTCTGTTACCATGCATTTGTTCTTTTTTCACTGGTCTTCCTAGTATTGATTTATTTTATAGCATTGTGATCTGAGAAGATGCTTTGTGACATTTCAATTTATATTTTATTTATTTATTTATTTATTGAGACTTGCTTTGTGGCCTAATATATAGTCAATCCTGGAGTATGTTCTATGTGTGCTGGAAAAGAATGTAACTTGTGTTGTTGTTTTGTGAAGTGCTCTGTAGATGTCTACAAGGTCTAGTTGGTTGATAATATTGTTTAGTTCTGTTTCACCTTTGTTGAGCTTCTTTCTAGTTGTTCTATCTATTGTTGAAAATGGTATATTAAAGTATTATACTATTACAGTGGAATCATCTATTTGTCTTTAAAATTTTATGAAAGTCTTATGTATTTTGGGGCTCTTTCTTTGGGTATGTAGATATGTGGTATGCTTATATCCTCTTGTTCAATTGATCCTTTAATCATTATATAACGTCCTTCCTTGTCTCTTATGGTCAGTTTTATCTTAAAGTCTGTTTTATTGAAAACTAATATTGCCACTCCTGCCCTTTCTGGTTGCCATTTGCTTAGTATATCTTTTTACAACTTTTGATTTTTAGCTTATTTTTCTCTTTGTGTATAAGGTGAGTCTCTTGTAGACAGCATATTGATGGGTCATGTTCCAGTCTGCAACGCTCCATCTCTTAAGTGATGCATTTAATCCATTGATAGACAGTGTAATTTCTCACAAATGTGAATTTATTGATGTCTTTTTATTATGTGGTTTTCATAGTGTTGCTGATTTTTTATTCCCTATAATTTTCTGTACTGAGCTTATTTTGTTTAATAATTGTGTAATCATTTTCTTCTTTGATATTGTTTTATTATTTGCTAAATATTTGTCCTTGTCCTCTTTTTTACTTTGATGCAGAGGTGTTTTTGTTTTGTTTTGTTTTGTTTCCCTTTGAGGTTTCCCTTTGATTTATAATTTTCTTCCCAAGTTTAAAACAGTCTGCTCTATTGTACAGTTGTCTTGACTTCCTTACCATGTGGAGATTCTTTAAGTATACTATTTATTCTCTCTGTTTGATATGTAGTTGTCCTGATTTACTAATTGATATCTCTGCTTTTCTGTTTACAGTCTTGTAAGCTTATTGTATGTTGGATACTTCTATAACTAGGTTAGTTTCTGGGTTATGTTACCATGTGTGTTAATCATCATTTGTTTGCTGTTGTTGGTTCTCTCTGAAGGACTCCCTTTAGCATCTCTTGTAAGGTTGGTCTGGTTTTAAGAAATTCCCTTAATTTCTGCTTATCTGGAAATCTAATTTCACCATCATACTGGAAGGACAATTTTTCTGGGTATATAATTCTTGGTTGAAGATATTTTCTTTTAGGATTGTATATATATAATCCCATTGACTTCTCACCTGCATGATTTCTGCTGAGAAATCAGAGCTTAGTCTTATCGGTTGCCCTTAGTAGTTAACGTTTTGTTTTTCTCATGCTGCTTTCAGGATTCTTTCTTTGTCTTGGATTTGGTGAGCTGGATTATGATATGCCTCAATGAGCTTCTTTTGGGGTCTATTCTGTTTGGGCTCCATTGAACTTCTTGAATGGATATATTCTCATCTTTTTTCATATTAGTGAAATTCTCTTCCAACAAATATTTGACAATTTTCTCTGTGGCTTTATTCATCTCTTCCTTTTCTGGAATTCCAATTACATGCAAGTTATTCCTCTTGATGGTATCCAGCATGACTCTAAGGATTTCTTCATTTTGTTTTGATCTTCCATCTGATTGATTCCTTAACAAAATTGTATTGAGGTATTTGTCTTCAATCTCATGAACTCTGTCTTCCATTGATTCCATTCTATTCCTTTGCCTGTTCAATGTGTTATCTATTTCTGAAATCTTTGTATTAATCTTCTGCATCTATTTGTTTTTTGTATTGTTTCTAATTTTCTGTTTATCATAATGTACTTATATTGTTTTCATAAATTGTTCTAGAGTTTGCTGTCTTTTCCTTAATTTTGTCACTGTTTTTCTTGATCTTGTCACTCTTTTCCTTGATTTGTCTCTCAATCCATTGACATCCCCAAATAAAATTCATTTGAATTCCTTATTAGGGAGTTCCAATGCTGTTGCTTCTTCAGGGATGTTTTCTGGATTTGTATCCTGGTCCCTTGTTTCTACTATTTTACCTTGTTTCATTGTGTGGATTGTGGTGGTCTATTGTCTCTGAAATATGATATTGGTGTTGTATTCATGTTTTTTTTTTTTCCCCCACTCCTCAGCCTCCAGTGCAGCTGCCAATGCTGTCTTTGTAAAGTGGAGCCCACTTCTATATTGTCCATCTAGGTAAGACTGCCACTTGCATATGTTCAATGGTCAAACCCTCTCTTACAAATGTTCAAAATGTATATGACCTCAGGACAACCACTGGCAGTCCAGTAGATCTTTTTATCTTCATTTTTGCTGTTTTCCTTTTCAGTTGTCATGCACCAATGCAGTCCTTGTCCATGCTTTTTTAGTGAACCAGCCAATTCTTAAATTGCTACTGGGAAATATTAAAAACTGGTTGTGCCCTCAAGACAGCTGGCAGCTGCAGCTCCATTTGTTTCCTTATTCACTGTTTTCATACAGATTCTTCTACTGTTGTTGTTGTTGCTGTTGTTGTTCTGTGATGTTGAGTCACCTCCAACTAATAGTGACCTTATACACAACAGAATGAAGCACTGCCTGGTTCTGTGCCAGGCTCAAGATGCCTACTATTCCTGAGTCCACTGCTGTAGCCACTGTGTCAATCCATCTCATTGAGGGTCTTCCCCTCTTTCGTTGACCCTCCACTTTACCAAGCATGACATCCCTCTCCAGAGAATGGTCCCTTCTGACAACATGACCAAAGTAGGTGACATGAGTCTGGCCATTCTCCCCTCCAAGGAAAATTCTGGCTGCACTTCCTCCAGAACAGATTTGTTAGTTCTTTTAGTAGGCCATGACACATTCAGCATTCTTTGCTAACACCACAACTCAAAAGTATCAACTCTTCATTGGTTTTCCTTTTTCACATGCATATGAGGTGATTAAAAAAATACCATGGCTTGGCTTAAGCACATCTTAGTCTTCAAGAAGATATTTTTACTCTTCATCACTTGAAAGAGGTCCTTTGCAACAGATTTCCCCAATGCATATGTATTTTGATGTTTTGACTGCTGCTTCCATTGGGACTGAATGTACAACCAAGTAATATGAAATCTTTGACAACTTCAAACTTTTCTCCATTCATTGTGATGGTGCTTATTGGTCGACTTGTAAGAATTTTTGTTTTCTTTATATTGAGGTGTAACCCATACTTCAGACTGTAGTCTTTAATCTTCATCAATAAGTGCTCCAAGTCATCCTCACATTCAGCAAGCAAAGTTGTGTTGTCAGCATATCGCAAGTTGTTAATGAGTCTTCCTCCAATTCTGATGCCACATTCTTCTTCATATAGTCCAGCTTCTCAGATTATTTGCTCAGAATACAGACTGAATAAGTATGGTGAAAAGATACAACCTTACACACTCTCTTCCTGATTTTAAACCATGCAATATCCTCCATGTTCTGTTCCAATGACAGTCTCCTGGTCTATTTACAGATTCCCCTTGAGCACAATGAAATGTTCTGGGATTCACATTCTTCTCAATGTTATCCAAATTTTGTTATGATCCACACAATCTAATGTTTTTGCATAGTCAATAAAAGACAAGTAAGCATATTTCTGGTATTCTTTGTTTTCAGCCAAGATCCATGTGATATCAGCTATGATATCTCTTGCTCCACATGTCTTTCTGAATCGAGCTTGCATTTCCAGAAGTTCTCTGTCAATGTACTGCTGCAAGTGTTTTTAATTATCTTTAGTAAGATTTTACTTGCATGTGATATCAATGATATTGTTCTATAATTTTCACATTCTGTAGGATCACCTTTCTTTGGAATGGGTACAAATATGGATCTCTTCCAGTCAGTTTGCCATGTAGTTGTCTTCCAAATCTCTTGGCATAGCCACATGAGCACCTCCAGTGTGGCATTCATTTGTTGAAACATTTCAATGGGTATTCTGGTGATTCCTGGAGTCTTGTTTTTCACCAATTCCTTTAGTACAGTCTTGACTTATTCCTTCAATAACATTGTTCTTTGATTATATGCCACTTCCTGAAATGGATGATTATCTACCAGTTGTATGTGATACAGTGACTCTCTGTATACCTCAATCTTCTTTTTATATTCCCTACATCATTCAACATATTGGACATGGGATCTTTCAATACTGCAATTTAAGACTTAAATTTTTTCCTCAGTTCTTTCTGCTTGAGAAATGCCTAGCATGTTCTTCCCTTTTAGTTTTCTAATTCCAGGTCTTTGAACATTTCATTATAATAATTGACTTTATCTTCTTGAGCTGGTCTTTTAAAATCTTCTGTTCAGCTCTTTTATCCTGTCAATTCTCCCATTTGCTTTAGTTACTCTCTGTTCTAGGGCAAGTTTGATAGTCTTTTCTAATATCCATTTTTGTCTTTTCTTTCTTTGGTCTTTTTAACAAACTTTTGCTTTCTTCATGGATAATGTTCTTGATGTCACCACACAATTCCTCTGGTTTTTGGTCACTGGTGTTCAATACATGAAATCTATTCTTTAAATGCACTCTAAATTCACAAGGGATATATTTTGGCTGTTGTGGACTTTTTAAAATTGTCTTCAACTTGAATTGAACTTACATATGAGCAGTTGATGGTCTGTTCCACAATCAGCTCATGACCTTGTTTTAGCTGATGATATTGAGCTTTTCTATTACCTCTTGCCACAGATGTAGTCAATCTGATTCCTGTGTACTCTGTCTGGAAAGATCCATGTATATAGCACTTTTCATGTTGTTGAAAAAAAGTTCTTTGCAATGAATAAATCATTGGTCTTTAAAAATTCTATCATGCTATCTCCAGCATTCTTTCTATCATCAAGGCCATATTTTCCAACTATCGGTGATTCTTCTTTATTTCCAACTTTGCATTCCAATCACCAGTGATAATTAACACATTTTGATTGCCTGTTTGGTCAGTTTCAGACTGTAGAAGTTGGGAAAAATCTTCACATTCCTCACTTTGACTTTGATGATTGGTTCGTAAATTTGAATAATGGTAGAATTAACTGGTCTTCCTCACAGGTTTATAGTACTATCCTATCACTCTCAACATTGTACTTCAGGATATATATTAATACATTCTTTGTGATGATGAATGCCATACCATTCTTCTTCAATCTGTTGTTCCTGGCAGAGTTGATCATATGATCGTCTGATTCAAAATGGCCAAAACCAGTCGATTTCAACTCACTAATGCCTCGGAAACTCAAGGAGGGGTCACTATGAGTCGGGGCCAACTCGATGGCAAACAACAACAACAACAACAAATGCCTAGGAAAGGAGCTCTGGTGGTGTAGTCCCTAAGGCATTTTACTGCTAACCAGAAGACTGACAGTTCAAACCCACCAGCCACTTCTTGGAAGGAAGGTTGTGCAAGTTACTTCTGTAGTGATACTGCCTCAGAAACTCAAGGAGGGGTCATTATGAGTCAGGACCAACTAGATGGCTGTGAGTTTGTTTTACTTTGTTTGAATCCCTAGGATATCATCTTTATGTGTTCCATTTCACAAAGAGAGGAAAATATTATTTTCATATTATTGGAAATGGAGAGTTGTCCAAAAATTATAAAATTTGCAGAAGGGAAATATTTAATTGTATAAAATATCTATATGAAAGTACTATAAACTTATCTGAAGATAAACTAGAGACTGATAAGTGTGAATGTGATAAAAATCATAAAAAATTTTATAAAATGGGGTAAATTAGGTAGAAGTTATGATTACAAAGAACAGATCATTACAACACACATGTGAATACCTTTGTATATATCACTTTCTGACTTTCTAGGTTCATTTTCCAAGTCCTTGTAGTTCAAGTACAATTCTGAATCTATTGCTGAAGAATTATGTCTTTCAGCTGAGAGTAGTGTCACCTGAGAGTAAGCAAAAACCACAGACACAAAATGGTGAGAAAATGTGAATACCTAACTCTGTCCCTAATTGACTTTGAACCATGAATGTGAAGGGCAATTTGAAAAAGTCTAGGAGCTAACACTTGAAGAAATGAGTTGATATGTAAATTTATGCTCACTTTAGCCTTGGACATTTACAATATGACTATAACTAGATTCATTGCCTGCTAAATCAAACACATCAATACTTTTCAGAAAAATATAAGAAAACATAGAGGTCACAAAATATAACATCATATCAATGATATAGTACAAAATTATATGACACACAAAAAAGCAAGGGAAATGTGAATCTTTCTGCAACAGAAAGATAACAAGGAGGCAATCTATTTTCTCAAAGCAACCATTATAATTTGTTTAATGTGATAATTGAAAATACACTTGCAATGAGTGAAAATACTGAAAATGTCAACAACAAAATAAAAAAAAATATATGAAAGAAAATCAAATGGAAACTGTATAACAAAGAGCAGAGGGAAAATAAGTTATTAAAAACAAAAATAACCATGTAAATGTATGGAAAAATTCTAGAATGTCTACTATATAGGTTATTGGAGTTCCAGATTAAGAGGAAGGAAAATTGGACCAGAAGAGTATTTAGAAAAACAAAGAAAAAAATGTTCCTAATCTGGTAAAATATCGTTGTTGTTGTTGTTGCTAGGTGCTGTTGAGTTGTTTCCAACTCACAGAGACTCCATGCACAGCAGAATGAAACAACACCAAATCTTGCACCAGTTCCATGATCCCTGCTATACTTGAGCCCATTGTCCCAGCCACCATGTCAATCCATCTCGTTGAAGACCTTCCCCTCTTTCGTTGACCTTCCACCTTACCAAGCATGACATCCTTATCCAGGGAATGGTCCCTTCTGACAACATGCCCAAAGTAGGTGAGACAAAGTCTGGCCATTCACTCTCCTAAGGAGCACTTTGGCTGAACTTCCTCCGGGACATATCTGTTACTTCTTTTAGTGGTCCATGGTACTCTCAGCATTCTTTGCCAGCACCACAACTGAAAAGCATCAACTCTTCTTTGGTCTTCCTTATGCATTGTCCAGCTCTCACATGCATAAGAGGCAATTGAAAATATCATGGCTTGTGTTAGGCGCATCTTAGTCCTCAAGGAGACATCCTTGCTCCTCAGCACTTGAAAGAGTTTGTTTGTGGTTGACCTGCCCAATTCTACACATTGTCTAATGTCTTGACTACTGCTTCCATTGGAATCAATTGTAGAACCAGGCAACATGAATTCATTGACAACCTCAATCTTTTCTCCATTTATCATGACACTGCTTATTGGTCCAGCTGTGAGGATTTTTGTTTTCTTTATATTGAAAAGTAATCCATACTGCAGACTGTATTCTTCAATCTTCATCAGGACATGCCTCAAGAAATCTTCACTTTCAGCAAGCAAAGTTGTATCATCTGTGTATCTCAGGTTGAGTGTCTTCCTGCAATCCTGATGTTCATATAGTCCAGCTTCTTGGATTATTTGCTCAGCATATAGATTGAACAAGTATGGTGAAAGGATACAACACTGAAACACTCCCTTTTTTATTTTAAACCATGTAGTGCCCCCTTGTTCAGTTGGAATGACAGCCTCTTGGTCAATGTACAGGTTCCTCATGAGTACAATCAAGTGTTCAGGAATTCCCATTCTTCTCAATGTTATCCATAATTTGTCATGATCCACAAAATCAAATGCCTTTGCATAGTCAATAAAACACAAGTAAATATCTTTCTGGTATTATTTGCCTTGAGCCAAGATCCATCTGACAGCAGCTATGATATCCCTTGTTCCACGCCTCTTCTGAATCCAGCTGGCACCTCTGGAAGTTTTCTGTCAATATACTTCTGCAACCACTTTTGAATTATCTTCAGTATGATCTTACTTGCATGCAATATTAATGATATTGTTCTATAATTTCCATGTTCTGTGTGTTCACCTTTCTTTGGAATGGATACAAATATTGATCTCTTCCAGTCAGTTGGACAGGTAGCTGTCTTCCAAATCTCTGGGCATAACCATGTGAGTTCCTTCAATGGGGCATCCGTTTGATGAAATATCTCAATGGGTATTCCGTCAATTCCCGGGGCTTTGTTCTTCACCAATTCCTTCATTGTAGTTTCAATTTCCTCCTTCAATACTGTTGGTTCTAGATCCTATGCCACCTCCTGAAATGGATGAAGATCGACCAGTTATTTTTGGTTCAGTGACTCTGTGTATTCCTTCCATCTTCTTTTGATGTTTCCTGCATCATTTAATATTTTGCCCATAGAGTTTCCCAATATTGCAACTTGAGGCTTAATTTTTTTCTTCAATTATTTCAGCTTGAGAAATTCCAAGCATGTTTTTCCCTTTTGGTTTTCAGCCTCCAGGCCTTTGCACATTTCATTGTAGTAACTGGTTTTGTCTGCTGGAGCTGCTCTTTGAAATCTTCTGTTCAGCTCTTTTATCTTATCAATTCTTCCATTTGCTTTAGCTACTCTCCACTCAAAGGCAAGTTTCAGAGTCTCTTCTGTCATCCATTTTGGTCTTCTCTTCTTTTCTCATCTTTTTAGTGATCTTTTGCTTTCTTCATGGATAATGTTCTTGATATCCTCCCACAATTCTGGTTTCAGTTGTTTGTGTTCAATGCATCAAATCTATTCTTTAGATGATCTCTGAATTCAGGAGGGATATATTCAAGATCATATTTTGGCTCTCTTGGACTTGATTTAATTATCTTTAACTTCAAGTTGAACTTGTATATGAGCAGTTGATGGTCTGTTCCACAATCAGCTCCTGGCCTGGTTTTGGTTGAAGATACAGAGCTTTCCATCTCCTCTTGTCACAGCTGTAGTCAGTCTTATTCCTGTGCACTCCATCTGGTGAATCCATGTGTATAGCCACCATTTGTGTTGTTGAAAGAAGGTATTTGCAATGAATAAATTGTTGGTCTTGCAAAATTCTATCATGCAATCTCCAGGGTTACTTCTGTCACCGAGGCCAAATTTCCAGCAACTGGTAATTCTTCTTTGTTTCCAACTTTTGCATTCCAGTCACCAGTGATAATTAACACATCCTGATTGCAAGTTCCGTCTATTACAGACTGCAGAATTTGATAAAAATCTTCAAATTCCTCAACTTTGGCTTTAGTGGTTGGTGCATAAATTTGAATAATACTCATATTAACGGGTCTTCCTTGTAGGCGTATGGATATTACCCTATCACTGACAGGATTGTACTTCAGGACAGATCTTGAAATATCCTTTATGATGATGAATGCCACGCCATTCCTCTTCAAACTGCTATTCATGGCATAGTGGATTGTATGGTTATCTGAATCAAAATGGCCAAAACCCACCCATTTCAGCTAACTACTGTCTAGGATATCAATCTTTATGCATTCCATTTCATTTTTGACAACTTCCAATTTTCCTAGATTCATACTTGTACATTCCATGTTCTAATTATTAATGGATGTATGTCTGCAGCTGTTTCTCCTCAATTTGAGTGGTGCCACATCAGGAAATAGAGGTCTCAAAAGCTTTATCTTATCCAAGTGAGTAAGGCTGAGTTTACCCTGATGATGCAGCTCTTTCCCAGTCCTATTTTGAGACCCTTCTAACCTATCTGGACAGTTCATAAAGTTGTGCGGTAATGTATCAGATAGGGTTTCATTGCTATTCATGAAGTTTACCCTGCCAAATCTTTGAGAAGTGGATGGCCTCTTCCTTCTTCTTAGTCTGTCTCAGTCTGTAACCTGGGCTGATATCTGTGCACCATGTGCACCCTGATGGGTTTGAAACACCAGTAACTCAGCCTCAAGACACATCAACACGTCACCATGGTAGGACAAACTGACAGACAAGTTTGTCTTCCTGTTGGAACCATCTCGCACCACTCTTACCTGGGTCCTTGCAGCTGAATCCTTGCTCTGTCCCAGTCCCTGAAACTATTCCTCTCCTGTCT
>NW_006922433.1:324532-336667 GCF_000298275.1 Orycteropus afer afer
AAAAATCACATGGAAGTACACCATAGCCACTATGCTGAGAACCAAAGATAAAGAAAAATCCATGAAGGCACCCAGTGGCAAGTAAAACATTATATGCAGGACAAGTACCCTTGGAGCAATATAAGATTTCTTATCAGTAAATACAAAGTCCAGAAAACTGTAATTAAAGTGTTGAAGAGAAGCTAATGTCAAACCAGAGATCTACATTCAGAAAATAATTAAATAAGCCTTTTAGAAGTATGGGTGAAATGAAAACATTTCAGATAAAAGTAACTAAGGGAATGAAACACCACCAAACCTGCAGTTCCTCAATGCTAAAGGAAATTCATGGAGATGAAAGAAAAGTATATCAGACGGAAAGTGGATATTCAGCAATGAATGCTGAACAACAGGAAAATAAAAAGTAGGCACTTTATCTTATATTATAAAAGAAAAACATTATTTTCTAGGATTTATAATGTCTGTAGATGGCATATGATATATGAAAACTGTAGCATAAAGGATTGCAATATGAAATTAAAAAAGTTATAAGGTTTCTATATTTTATTTAAAGCTGCACAACATTGTTGTTATTTTTAGTTGACATTGAGTCATCTCTGACTCATAGTGACCCTATGGACAGCACAATGAAACTCTACACAGTCTTGTGTCAGCCTCATGATCTTTGCTATATCTGAGCCCATTGTTGCAGCCACTGTGTCTATCCATCTCATTAAGGGCCTTCCTCTCCTTCATTGACCCTCCTTTTTACCAAGCATGATATCTTTCTCCAGGGAATGGTTCCTTCTGAGAACATCTCCAAAGTGGGTGAAGCAAAGTCTGGCCAATCTTGCTTCCAAAGAGCATTTCATCTGCACTTCTTCCAAGATAGATTTCTTGACCTTTTAGCAGAGCATGGTATTCTTAACATCCTTCTCCTACACCACAATTCAAAAGCATTAACTCTTCTTCAGTCTTCCTTATTCATTGTCCAGCTCACACATGCATAAGAGATGAATTGAAAACACCGTGGCTTGGGTTAGGTGCACCTTAGTCTTCAAGGAAACATCTCTGCTCTTCTTCACTTGAAAGAGGTATTTTGTCCAGAGCAAGGAAGAATGAAGAAGACCAAAAATTCATGGAAACAATTAGTCCTAGTGACTTGTACACCATGTAATCTGCAGCCTATAAAACATGAGACCAGAAACACTAGATGGTGCCCGGCTACCACTGTTAACCACTTGGTCTATGTAAGTGATTCTGGATAGAGAGGGAGAACAATGTGGAACAAAACTCAAAAGCATGTGGAGAAAAAAAGTGGGGGTGGGGCAGGTTTCCTGGTCCAATAGAGCCTGGTGGAACCACTGAGACTATGGCCCCTATCTGCCCTTCAGGTCTGGAATTGAACCCACACCTGTGGCTTCCAGCCAAACATAAGACTGGCATATGAGCTGAACATTTGCCTGGGATAGATACACTCCTTGGAGAGAACAATCATGGCAGAAAGAAGGGCTGCTTATACACAGGGAGACAGCTCAGGGAGTAGTAGTGCATGGAGGGATGGACATAGGGAAGATGTAATTGTTGGGAAGACGTGGGAGGGGAACTGTGCATTGTGGTAAATTGTGGTCAATATCATAAGACAAAGTGTATGTGAACTGCTGTATGGAAAGTGACTTTGGTCTGTGAATTTCCACCCAAATCACAATTAAAAAAAAAAAAGAAGAAGAAGAAGAAGAAGAGGTCTTTTGCAGCTGATTTTCCCAATGAGATACATCATCTGATGTCTTTATTGATGCATTGATTATAGAACCAAATAATATGAAAACTTTAACAACTTCAATCTTTTTTCTACCCACCTTGAAGCTGTTTATTGGACCAGTTGTGAGGATTTTTGTTTTCTTTATGTTGGGGTGGAATCCATACAGCAGACTGTAGTCTTTAATCTTGATCAATAAGTGCTTCAAGTCATCCTCACTTTCAGCAAGCACAGTTGTGTCATGTACATTACTCAGGTTGTTAAAGAGTCTTCCTCCAATCCCGATGCCATGTTCTTCTTCATATAAGCCAGCTTCTCAGGTTATTTGCTCAGCATACAGTTTGACTAAGTATGGCAAAAAATAAATAAATAAACAAATAAAATACAACCTTTATGCACTCCCTTTTTCATTCTGAACCATTCAATATTCCCTTGTTCTGTTTGAATGACAGCCACTTGATCTGTGTACATGTTCCTCATGAATATAATCAAGTGTTCTGAAATACCCATTATTCTCAGTGTTATCCATAATTTGTTATGATTCACACTATCAAATGCTGTTGCATAGTCAAAAAAACATAAGTAAACATCTTTCTGGCATCCTTTCTTTCAGTCAAGATCCATCTGACATCAGCAATGATGTCCCTCATTCCACGTCCTCTTCTTAATCCAGTTTATATTTCTGGAAGCTGTCTTTCAATACACTGCTCCAAGCATTTTTGAATTATCTTCAGTAAGATTTTACTTGCATGAGATATTAATGATCTTATTTAATAATATCCATATTCTATAGGATGACCTTTCATTGCAAAAGATACAAATATAGATCTCTTCCAGTCAATTGGACAGGTAGCTGTCTTCCAAATATCTTGACATAATCATGTGAGTGTCTCCAGAAGGGCATCTGTTTATTGAAACATCTCAATGGGTATTCCATCAATTCCTGGAACCTTGTTCTTTGCCAATTCCTTTAGTGAAGCTTCAACTTCTTCCTTCAGTATCATTGGTTCTTGATCATATGCCACCTCCTGAAATGGATGAAGATGGACCAGTTCTTTTTGGTACAATGACTCTGTGTATTCCTTCCATCTTCTTTTGATGGTTTCTGCATCGTTCAATATTTTGCACATAGAATCTTTCAAAATTGCAACTCAAGGCTTTAATTTTTTCCTTCTTTCAGTTTGAGAAATGTCAAGCATGTTCTTCCCTTTTGTTTTTCTAACTCAGGTCTTCACACATTTCATTATAGTAATTGGCTTTGTCTGCTCAAACTGCTCTTTGAAATCTTCTGCTCAGATATTTTATCTTGTCATTTATTCCATTTGCTACTCTCCATTCAGGGGCAAGCTTTAGAGTCTCTTCTGACATCCATTTTGATCTTTTCTTACTTTATTGTCTTTTTAATGACCTCTTGCTTTCTTCATGGATGATGTTCTTGACATCATCTCACATTTCTTCTGGTTTTTAGTCATTGGTGTTCAGCCCTTCAAATCTTTTTTAAATGGTCTGTAAATTCAGGAGAGATATATTCAAGCTTATATTTTGGCTCTCATGTAGTTGTTGTAATTATCTTCAACATCAAGTTGAACTTGCATATGAGCAGTTGCTGGTCTGTTCCACAATCATCTCCTGGCCTTGTTTTGGTTGAAGAGATTGAGCATTTCCATTGCTTCTTGCAACAGATGTAGTCAATCTGATTCCTGTATATTCTATCTGGTCAAGGCCATGTATATAGTCATTGCTTATGTTGTTGAAAAAAGGTATTTGCAAGAATAAGTTGCTATTCTTGCAAAATTCTATCATGCAATCTCCAGCATTATTTCTATCTCCAAGGTCATATTTTCCAACTACTGCTAACTCTACTTTGTTTCCAAATTTTGCATTCCAGTCACCTGTAATAGACAACACATATTGATTGCCTGTTCAGTCAATTTCAGACTGCATAAATTGCTAGAAATCTTCAATTTCCTTATCTTTGGCTTTGGTGGTTGGTGTGAAAATTTGAATAATAATGCTAATAAGTTGTCTTCCTTGTAGACAAATGGATATTATCCTATCACTGACAACATTGTACTTCAGGATAGATCTTGAAACACTCTTTGTGACAATGAATACCACACCATTCCTCTTTAATTTGTCACTCCCAGCATAGTAGATCATATGGTTGTCTGATTCAAAATGGACAAAATCAGTCCATTTCAGCTCACTAATGCCTAGGATATTGATCTTTATGTGCTCCATTTCATTTTTTGACAACTTCCAATTTTCTTAGATTCATACTTTGTACATTCGATATTCCAATTATTAATGTATGTTTGCATTTGTTTCTACTTACTTTGAGTCATGTCACAGCAGCCAATGGAGGTCCCAAAAGATACTGCCTCGGAAACCCAAGGATGGGTTGCTGTGGTTCGGGCCCGACTCTACAGCACATTAACAACAACAATCCATATCATTAAGGTCATCTCTACTCTGAGGAGTCAGCTCTTCCCTAGTCATATTTTGAGTGCCTTCTGACCTGATGGGCTCATCTTCCAGCACTATATCAGACAATATTTCAATGCTATTCATAAAGTTTTCCAGTAATATATCAGACTGTGTTTCACTGTTATTCATAAAGTTTTCACTGGCCTATTGTTTGAGAAGTCAATGGCCTCTTCCTTCTTCCAAGTCTGTCTTAGCCCAGAAGCTCCAGTGAAACCTGACCATCATGGGTAACCATCCTGGGATTTTGAAATATGGTGGCATAGCCCCCAGCCTCATAGCAACACTTAAGCCACTACAAGATGAAAAACTGAGAGCAAGTTCATCTCCCTTACTTGTTCCTAACCTCTCTACACCTGCCTACCTCAGGCACTGCCCTTCAAATAGAGCCACCTACAAGTGAAAAGCTGTGCTTGAGCCCAGGCCTGCCTACCTCAGGCCTTGGCCTTAATATAGAGCCACACCTAAGTATAATGCAGTCTCTAAGCCCTGGGCCTGATTATCTCAGGATCCAGCCTTAATAAAGTGCCACTCCCAAATGAAAAGCAGCCCCAATTTCCAGCCTGCCAACCTCAGGCTCTGGCCTTAATATAGAGCCACATCCAAGTGAAAAGTAGCTTCCAAGCCTTGGGCCTACCTACCTCAGGTTCTGGCCCTAATATAAAGCCACCCCCACGAGGAAAGCAGCCTCCAAGCCCCACCCTCACCTACCTCAGTCCCTGACCTTAATATAGAATCACACTCAAGAGAAAAGCAGCTTCCAAGCCCCAGGCCCAGTACAACCTTAGCTCTAATTATATTGTGAAAGTTAAGACTGTATATTACAAGCCCTAGAGCAGTCACTGAAAATATGCAAAGAGCTATGTACAAAAAGCTAATCCATAAAATAAAACTCTTGAACTATTCAAAAACAATGCTAAACAAAATGAAGGAAAATCAGTAGAAAACAAATACTTGAAAAACACGAAATATGACCCATGTCAGTAGTTACATTAAATTATATATAAAAAAAAAAAATAGCCTTCAAATTTAGAGGAGTAGATTATAAGAATGTATAAAGGAGCTAAAAAATTACATACTATCTGTAAGTGATGCATTTTAGATACAAAGACAAAGGTGGGGGAAAGTAGATGGTTTGAAGAGTTTTATAGTATGAACTGTAAGCATAAATTAGACAAGTATAAAATACACCTCATGACAAAGAATAAATCAAAAAGCTAAAATGGAGAAAATTAAAGAGAAGCACTAACATAAGCAGTGATTTTAACAAACATCAGTTAGCAGTTGATAGGACAATTAGGTATAAGATCAGTAAAGCTAGAGTAGAAGAATGACATTATTAACGTATTTGCACTTTGATTTAATTAATATTTAAATAACAATATCCAAAAGGTGAGAAATACATTTTTCTTCAAGTGCACATGACTTAGTCACCACAATAGAAAATAAAATGAGTTTCAAGGAATTCCAAAAAGTTTCCATCATTTAGACTTTGTTCTATTAGAAACTAAATACAATTTTAAAAAATCAGTAATATCCTAAATATTTTGAAAGAAATACTTTACTTCTTAAAAATTCCAAGAGATGAAGAAGAAAACATTGTCATTTGGAAGTGAATGATAATAAAATACACAGTAACATATGTTGTGGAGTTATCAGAAGCACTGATCAGTGAGAACTTTACATCTTTATATGTTTATATTATTGTTATTATTAGCAGGTGCCATTGAGTTGGCTTCAACTCATAGCCACCTATTACAACAGAATGAAACACTGCCCAGTCCTGTGTCATCTTCATAATCTTTACTATAAATTAGCCCATTATTTCAGCCACTGTGTCAATCCATCTCACTGATGAAAACAAAATAAAAGTTTTAAAGTAATCACTTAAGATTCTACCTAAAAGTATCCCTAGAATAAAGAGAAGAAATGGGATGAAAACAAGTTAATATATCAAAGAATTAAGAAACTGAAAAATTAAAGAGAGATGTGGTAATTAATATTGTGTGTCAACTTGGCTGGGCCTGGTTGAGTGGTTGGGCAGCTGGTGGTAGTTATTCCCCATGATGAGATAGTCAATCAACTCTATGGTGGGATCTACCACAAGCAGCTGATTAGCTGCTTTAGGGATGTGGGCTGCTTCCTGTATATAAGAAGCAGCTTTGGGTCTGGAGCTCTGGTAAGATGGTGGAATAAGCAGAAAGACTGCACAGACCCTCCTCAACAAAGAAATGGTGAATCAATCAACACAGATACAGAAGATAATCCTGGACCTCTGAGCTTTGAAGGGAAGTATATAGAAGTGGACTAAACTCTAACCAGTAAAAGAATTTTAATGAAAACATAAAAAATGGAGACATATGGAGCTGTAGTCTGGCAGCGATGCTGATGGCCCAGATAGCTTGAATATTGCTGAGTGGTGTTAGGACCTAAAAATTAACCTAAAAATCAGCCTTGATAGCCAGGGACTGCATGGAGGACTTGTCTGGTGGCTGGTAAATAAAAGGGGAAGCAATGAAGATAAAGGTGAGCTGAGCTGTGGACTTTTGCTTGTCCAGAAGGTGCAGCCATTTTGAATGTTTACAAGCAGTTAGACCATTTTGGATATTTAAAATGACAGCATTCTCCCAGATTCCAGGGACTTAAGGACAACTTTCCAGGAACCACAAGGATATTCCTGACACCAATGACTGGAAAGATGCAACATTCTCCTTGTTACTCACATACCCCACAACCTTTTGGTGAACAGAGGTGTGTCTATCCCTCACTCCCACCCACCTTCTAGGCTGGTAGCAATTCCATCCCAGTCTGAGTGCTCGGACAGAGCTGGGTGCGCTGCCCCGCCTGCCCAGATTTTTTTTTCAGTTTGTTTGTTTTTGTCTGTTTTAAAACTATTATTATTATTACTTTTGTCCTTATTATTATTATTCTTTCTCCTTCCCTTCCAAGGTTCTACTTTCCAGCTTTTTCTCTATTCCATGTTCCTGGATCCAGTATTTTTTCTTTCTCATGATTAACCCTGATCATATTTCCAACTTTTTCTTCATTATTTTTCTTCTCCACAATTTTTTCTTTTATTGCTCTCTCCCCAGATATTGTGGTGCTCCCCCCCCCCATTTTTTTCTTTTTTTGGTTATTGTTACTGTGTAATTACACAGTATGTTTTTGCCCATTTTTTTTTTTTTTTTTTTTTTTTTTTTTTTTTTTTTTTTTTTTTTTTTTTTTTTTTTTTTTTTTTTTTCGCCTCTTCTTCCCCCATTTTTTTCTTTTTTTTGTTACTGTTCCTTTGTGATTACATGGGGGGTTTTCATCCATGGGGTTTTAGTTTTTTGATGATTGTTTAATTGTTATTTTTGTCTTATTGAGTGGGAGACAGGAACAGTCTCCATACAACACAATTATACTCACACCTCCTGCAGCTTCACTTACTGAGTGAGAGCCACCACTTCCTTCTCCAACAATTGGCCAAAAAGAAACTACCACCAACAAGAGCCTGACTCACCCTTAGTTGCTTTTCATAAACAGTTAACAGAGATCTAAATTCAACAATGTCACAATGTCTCGGAGACAACAGATATCACAGTCCACACAAAGAAACAAGATAAAGTGGTAGAAATAAGGGAGGAGAATACAGACCCAGAACACATCCTTGAGGAAGAAGCAGCATTGGAACTCCCTGATAAGGAATTCAAAAGAACTATATTTAGATATCTTCAAAAGATTGAGAGACAGATCAAGGAAAACGCAAACAAAATCCTAGAAGAATTTTGGAAGAAAATACAACAACAAAATGACAAAATAAATAAAAAATTAGAAACCATTATAAATCTGCAGATAGAAATCCAGAAGATTAATACTAAACTTTCAGAAATAGAAAGTGCATTGAAAGGGCAAAGGAGTAGAATCAAAGCAATGGAAGACAGAATCAATGAGATTGAAGATAAATACCTGAATACTTCTTTGGAAAGGGATCGATCAGAAAAAAGATCAAAGCAAAATTAAGAAATCCTAGGGTTCATGTGGGATACCATCAAAGGGAATAACCTATGTGTAATGGGAATTCTAGATCAGGAAGAGAAAAATAAAAGCACTGAGAAAATTGTTCAAGATTTGTTGGAAGAGAACTTCCCTGATATGATGAAAAATAAGAATATATCCATCCAGGAAGTCCAACGAACCCCAAACAGGCTAGACCCCAAAACAAAATCACCAAGACATACCATCATCAAACTCATCAAAACCAAAGACAAAGAAAGAATCCTGAAAGCAGCACAGGAAAAACAAAAAGTTACTTACAAAGGACAACCAATAAGAATAAGCGCTGATTTCTCTGCAGAAACCATGCAAGCCAGAAGGCAATGTAATGGTAAATAAAAAACTCTGAAAGAGAACAATTTTCATCTGATAATTATGTTGTTGTTGTTGTTATGTGTCATCAAGTCAGACCTGACTCATAGTGACACCTCCTTGGGTTTCCGAGGCAGTATTACTATGGAAGTAGATTGTGCAACCTTCCTTGTCCCTCACAAATGGTGGTGAAATTAGGAGATTGCCAGTTAATCAGAAAATAAGAGAATTTCTTAAACCCAGACCAACCTTATAAGAGATACTAAAGGGAGTCCTTTGAACAAAGAAACGAAAATAACAAACAGCTGGCCATTAATAAACAAGATGGCATAACACAGAAATCACAGCCATGGACATATACAAGTAAAATAACCTTACAATATTGCAAACAGGGAGCCAGAGACATTACTTGGCAAATGAAGAGAACTACAAACCAAAAGGAGGGAAAATACTGTGTAGTTACAGAACTTCTAACTCATGAGGAAATCAAGAGTGTTAAAAGGTAGAATGTATGGTTCTAAATTTGGAGAGAAAATTATAAATCACAGGGTAACCTCAAAGAAAAAAATGGTAAACTTTCACATCACAATAAAAAAGAGGACAAGCACAAAATATTCAGCAAATACTAAAAAACAGCAACAAAGAAAACAATAACATGGTTTGTAATCATAAATGAGTTGGGCATAGAAACTAATATGGAACAAAGAAACCAGGACCCCAGGAAAAAACACATAACAAAATGACAGCAACCAATTCATACTTGTCAATAATTACATTGAATGTTAATGGATTAAATGTGCCACTCAAGAGACAGAGAGGTGCAGCTTGTATAAGATAGCAAAACTCATCAATATGCTGTCTACAAGAGACACATGTTAGAGATAAAGACAAAAATAGACTAAAAATCAAAGGTTGGAAAAAGTTATATCAAGCATATGGCAACCATAAAAAAGCAGGAGTGGCAATATTAGTTTCTGATCAAATTGACTTTAAGACACAAACCACCTCACGAGACAAGGAAGAATATTATATAGTGATTAAAGATCAATTGAACAAGAATATATAAACATAATCAATATATATGGACCCAATGAAAGAGCCCAAAAATACATAAATCAGAATTTAAAAGAGTTGAAAAGGCAAATCGATGACTCCACAGCCATAGTAGGAGACTTTACTACACCACTTTCAACTAAAGATAGAACAACTGGAAAGAAATTCAACAAAGATGCAGAAGAGCAAAATAATACAATCTACCAAATTGAACATATAGATATCTACAGAGCACTTCACCCAACAATAGCACAATATACATTCTTTTCTAATGCACATGGAACATTTTCCAGGATAGACCATATGTTGGTCACAAAGAAAGTTAATAAATTTAAAAACATCAAAATACTGCAAAGCATATTCTCAGATCACAGTGCTATCAAATTAGAGATCAACAATAGGAAGATCAACAGAAAAACAGTATAAACATTGAAATGGAACTACACCCTCCATAAGAATGACTGGCTAATAGAAGAAATGAAAAGCAAAATTAAATAATTCCTTGAATCAAATGAGAATGAAAACACAGCATATCAAAATCTTTTGGACACAGCAAAAGCAGTGATCAGAGAAAAATTTATAACAAAATATATGGACATCAAAAAAAGAAGAAAGCCAAAATCACTTTAAACCAACATCACCAACAATTAGAAAAAGAACAGCAAGAAAAGCCGCCTACAGTTACCAGGAGAAAGGAAATAATAAAGAGTCGAGCAGAAATCAGTGAAACAGAAAATAGATAGAAAATAGAAAAAATAACAAGACCAGAAATTGCTTTTTAAAGATTAGTAAAATTGACAAACCACTGATAAATTTAACAAAGAAAAGAGGGAGTGAATACAAATAACATGAATAAGAAATGAAATGAGCAACATCACAACAGAACCAACTGAAATAAGAAGGATAATATCAGGATACTATGAAGAATTGTACTCCGACAAATTTGAAAATCTGGAAGAATGGACAGATTTCTAGATAAACACCACTTACCTAAACTAATACAGACTGATGTGGAAAAGTTGAGCAGATCCATAACAAAAGAAGAAATTGAACAGGTCATAAAAAAATTACCAACAAACATAGTTCTGCCCCAGACAGTTTCACCAGAGAATTCTACCAAACATTCAGAGAAATACTGACACCAATCCTACTCAAACTATTCTAAAACCTAGAAAAGGATGGAATCTTCCCTAATTCATTTTATGAAGCAAACATAACTTTCATACCAAAACCAGGCACAGATATCACCCAAAAGGAAAACTATGGACCAATATCCCTCATGAATATAGAGGCAAAAATCTTCAACAAAATCCTAGCCAATAGACTCCAACAACATATCAAGATAAATCATTCATTTTGACCAAGTGTGGTTTATATCAAGTATGCAAGGATGGTTCAACATTAGAAAAACAATCAATGTCATCCACCACATAAATAAGACATAGAAAAAGATCTACATGATCATTTAAATTGATGAAGAAAAATCATTTTATAAAACCCAATAACCATTCCTGACCAAAACTCTCAGCAAAATAGAAACAGAAGGGACATTGCTCACCATAATGAAGGGCATCTATGCAAAGCCAACAGCAAACATTGTTTTCAAAGAGAGAGACTGAAACCATTCCCCTTGTGAATAGGAACTAGACAAGGATACCCTCTAACACCACTTCTATTCAACATTGTACTGGAATTCCTAGCCAGGGTAATAAGGCAAGAAAGGGAAATCAAAGGCATCCAAATTGGTAAAGAAGAAGACAAACTATTCCTATTTGCAGATGATATGATCCTATACTTAGAAAACCCAAGACATTTAGTGAAAAATTTACTGGAACTAATTGAGAAATTTAGCATCATGGCAGGACACAAAATCAACATCCAAAAATCATTTGATTCCTCCAAACTAGCAAAGAGATTGATGAAAAAGAAATAAGGAAATCAATACCATTTACTATTTTGTTGTTGTTGCTATGTGCCGTCGAGTCAGACCTGACCCATAGTGACCCCTCCTTTTACTATAGCTACCCAAAAAATAAAATACTTGTGAAGAAATCTTATCAAGGACACAAAAGACCTGTAAAAGAAAACTATAAAAAACTACTTCAAGAAACCATAAGAGAGCTACATAAATGGAAGAACATATCATGCTTGTGGATAGGAAGACCGAACATTGCAAAAATTTACCCAAACAATCTATACATTCAATGCAATACCAATCTAGATCCCATCAACATTTTTTAAGGATATGGAAAAACCAATCACTAACTTTATGTGGAAAGGAAAGAGACCTCAGGTAAGCAAAGCACTATTGAAGAAGAAGAACAAAGTAGGAGGTCTCACAGCACCAGATCTCAAAACCTACTATACAGCCACAGTAGTCAAAACTGCCTGGTATTCGTACAATGACTGACACAAAAACCAATGTAATAGAATTGAGAAGCCAGAAATAGATCCATCAACCTATGGTCAACTGATCTTTGACAAAGGGCCAAAATCCATTAAATGGGGAAGAG
>NW_006922433.1:337157-338628 GCF_000298275.1 Orycteropus afer afer
TCATTAGCTATTAGAGAAATGCAAATCAAAACAAAAATTAGATACCATCTTGCCCCACCACTAGTAACAAAATTCACCAAGACAGAAAATAACAAATGCTGGTGAGGATGTGGAGAGATTGGGGTTCTCGTACACTTCTGGTGGGACTGTAAAATGGTACAACCACTGTGGAAAGCAGTATGGCGATTCCTTGAAAAGTTGGAATTAGAAATACCATTTGACCCAGTCATTTCATTACTAGGTATATATCCTAAAGAAGTGAGATCCATGACAAGAACAGACACATGCACACCCATGTTCACTGCAGCACTATTTACAACAGCCAAAAGTTGGAAACAACCTGGGTGTCCATCAACTGAGGAATGGATAACCAAACTATGGTATATATGCACAATGGAATACTATGCAATTCTAAAGGATAATATATAATCTGCAAAACACCACACAATGTGGATGAACTTGGAGGATATTATGCTGAGTGTAATAAATCAATCACACAAGGACAAATATTTTATTAGTCTGTTATGATAAAAGTTAAGGACAAGTTTATATATGGAAGGAAGTTTTCTTTGTTGGTTACCAGGGGCAGGAGGGTAGGGTAGAAAACACTGTTAGATAAAGATAAGTATTGATTTGGGTGAAGAGAAGGGCAATGTACCAAATGTGAGTGATCAACGTGGTGGCATTGAGGAAGAGGAAGACAGAGAGAGGTGCAGACAACAAAGATGAACCCTTTTGTGCATACAGTACTGTGTTGTCATTGAAGGCAAACATGGGTATACTGGTGGATAGATTGGTGGACAGGCTGAACTCTATGCAGCAGGGAGTGTACCCAAGACTACATATAGGATTGGTAGACAATGTTTCTACAAGTGTATTTGTATGTTCTGTAAGTATTCCCAGGTATATAGTAGAGCTGACAAGGGGCAAGTTTGTAGTCACTTTTTGGTCACAGCCAAGGGAGCGAGTAGATCAACCTGTGGGCTATTGTATGACAACAGTCAGAGGGGACATCGAGCTCAATTGGCATAATATACTACACAAAACATTGTTCCACCTCCTACTTTGGCAAGTAGCGACTGGGATCTTAAAAGCTCGCAAGCAGACATATAGATGCAGCAATGGGTCTCTTCTCATCCAGAGCAAAGAAGGATGAAGGAAACCAAAGGTTCACAGAAACAATCAGTATAAGCAACTGATACACTATGTGATCCTCAGCCTATACGACTATGAGACCAGAAGAACTAGATGGTGCCCAGCTACCATTGTCAACCACTCAGAGGGGGATCTATGTAGAAGATCCTGGATAGAGGGGGAGAACAATGTAGAACAAAACTCAAAATCATTTGGAAAATAAATAAATAAATAAAATGGGGAACAGGTTTGCTGTTGTAACCACTGAGACTATGGCCCCTAGCTTCCCTTCAGGTCTGGAATTGAACCCACATCTTTGGCTTCCATCCAAACAAAA
>NW_006922433.1:344314-372218 GCF_000298275.1 Orycteropus afer afer
ATCTCTTGCTTTCTTCATGGATAATGTTCTTGATATCTTCCCACAATTCATCTGGCTTTCGGTCACTGGTGTTCAATGCATCAAATCTAAAACAAGAGAGAAAATTTTAAAAAAGCTAAAATCTGGCTGCCTAACGTAAATAATAAAATGTATCAACACCTAGCTGTATTACTCAAGGAGGAGAAGGAAAGGAAAAGAGAAGGAGAGACAGAGAAAGAGCGAGAAAGGAGAAAGAGAATCAGGAATAAAAAAAGGGTTTGTCACTACCGACCCAATCAGACATTAAAATGATAATAAAATTTTATAAACAGTATTATGCCAATTCATTTTTCAACTTAAAGTTAATAGATAAAATAATTGAAAAACACAAACTATCAATGCTAATTCAAGAAGATATAATGTTGTTAGTTTTATCTGAGTCAGCCACAACTCGGGATACCCCTATATGTAACAGAAAGACACATTGCCTCATTCTGTACCATGACCACAATCGTTGGTATATCTGAGCCCATTGTTTTAGCTAGTGTGTCAATACATTCTGGTGTGTTTCCTTCATATCTACTGATCCTCTACTTTACCAAACATGATGTCCTATCCTAAGAATCAGTCTTTAGTGATGACGGGTCCAAAGTAGGAAAAATTTCACTTCTAAGGAGTACTTTGATTGCACTTCCTCCAAAATTAATTTGTTCATTTTTCTGGTAGTCCACATTGTATTCAATAGTCTGTGACAACACCATGATTGGTGTCTAGACATTCTTACTTCTAAGGAGCATTCTGGCTGTACATTTTCCAAGATAGATTTGTTTATTCTTCCGGTAGTCTATACTATGTCAAATATTCTTTGTCAACAACACAATTCAAATATGTCAGTTTTTCTTCAGTCTTCTGTATTCATTATTCAGCTTTCACATGCATATGAGGCCTTTGACAATACCATATCTTGGGTCATGTGCTCCTTAGTCTTCAAAGGGATATTTTTGCTCTTGGACAATTTAAAGAGGTCTTATACAATTTGCCCTGTGTAATACACCATCTGATTTCTTGACCGCTGTTTGCTAGGTGTTGATTGTGGATCCAAGTAAAATGAAATCCTTGACATCCTCAATCTTTTCTCCATTTATCATGATGTTACTTAAGGATTTTTTGTGAGGATTTTTGTTTTCTTTTTGCTGCTATGTAGTCCATACTGAAGGCTATAGTCTTGATCTTTATCAATAAATTCTTCAAGTTATCTTCAATTTCAGGAAGCAGGTTTGTGTCATCTTCATATCACAGGTTATCAATAAGTCTTCTTCCAATCCTGATGTTATGTTCTTCTTCATATAGTCCAGCTTCTTGAATTATTTGCTCAGTTTAAGATTGAATAAGTATGGTGAAAGTATACAATCATTATGCACATTAAGCACATTGTAAACCATGCAGTTTCCCTTTGTTCAGTCTGAATGACTGCCTTCTGGTCTATATTACTGGTTCCTTAAGTGCAGTCAAGTTTCTGGAATTCTTATTCTTTGTTATTCTATCTGAAGTTTGTTATTATACACACAGTTGAATTCCATTGCACAGTTAATAAAACAAAAAGTAAACATGCTTCTGGTGTTCTTTGCTTTTAGCCAAGATCTACCTGACTTCAACAATGAGATCCCTTGTTGTGTGTTATCTTCTGAATCCAGCGTGAATTTGTGGCAGTTCCCTGTCAAAGTGCTGGTACAACCATTAGAAAGGAGAAAGTTAGTGTTGTGGATATGGTAAATCTTGGTACTATCTTCACATTTTCCTGTATATCTAATACAGGAAATATAAAATTTATTTTTTAAAAAATAAATACTCCATACTACCACCTCTGTTATTTCAATTACAGTTTTTTCTTTAATTTTATTTTTTAAATGGATGCCCATTTTGATTGAGTTTGCATATTTCCAATTCCTTATCCATTCATTTACATGTCATTATTAAAATTGAATTACTTTTGTAGCTGTTTACCTCATTCATTACACATCATTTGTTAGTATTATTGCTCTCAGACTATAATCATATTCCCAGCTTCTGGAGATTGATTACCTCTGCTTATTAAATATGATAACATTTGAATTACTACTGTATCTCATTGTCATATCTAAAAATACTGAAAGCATGATGTGTAATTAGTTCTTTTTTTTTTTTTTTTTTGCAGAAAAAATGTTTCTGGCTGTAAGATTCTTTCCATACTAACTGCATGGAACAGGTACCCAATACAAATGCATAGTAAGCACTTTAGCATGTAGTATTATTGGGAACGGGCTCTGATGTTATTGCATGAATCAAAGATATTCAGAACAGTCTAGTAGCTCAATATATAGGAAAATGATTCAGATCAACTGACCACCTTGATTTTTATGATTCCCACAATACACAAAGACAAAGAAATTCAAGAATGTGACTTTATAAACTTTACATTCCCAAATGGCTACAGAATATGATTCTTTGTATTTTTGAGAGTTGAGGCAAGAAACTTCACTTGCACAATACATTAATTAGTAATTTTTTTTTTTTTTTTTCTCGAAAGTGTCACAAAAGCCAAGTGGCTTAACAAGTTTTTCTTAGGAGACATAGAGCTGGTTCCAATTCCTATTGACTCTATGTGCAATAGAAAGAAATGTTGCCCAGTCCTGTGCCATCTAACAATCATTCCTGTATTTAAATTAATTGTTGTAGCAACTGTGTCAATCCGTCTTTTTGAGGATCTTCATTTTTGCTGTCTTTCTTTTTAAAAGCATAATGTTCTTCTCCAGCAACTAGTCCCTCCTGATAACACCTTCAAAGTTCATGAGAGGAAGTCTTGCCATCGTCCCTTTGAAAGAGACTTGTAGCTGTACTTTCCAAACGTATTTGGTCATTCTTACGGAAGTTCAATCAATATTCTTGACCAACATCATACTTCAAATGTATCAGTTCTCTTCGGTCTTCCTTATTCATTGTTTAGCTTTCACACACATGTGAGGCTACTGAAAATACCATGGTGAGGGTCAGTGCACCTTTATCCTAAAAGTGACATTTTTCCTTTTTAACAATCTAAAGAGGATTTATTTTATTTTTTTATTTTTTCAGGTAATTTGTCCAAGGCTGTACATCCTTTGATTTCTTGATTGCTGTTTCTATGGAAGTTGATGTTTGTATCTACATAAAATAAAAGCCTTGAGAACATTAATATTTTCACTATTTATCATGATGTTACTTATTTGTCCAGTTGGAAGATTTTTTTGTTTTCTTTATGCTATTGTTGTTAGGTGCCATCTAGTCATCTATGCTGTGCATAGGCACAAGCAGAATGAAACACCACCCAGTCCTGAGCCAGCTCCATAATTCTTGCTATACTTGAGCCCATTGTCACTGCCATCGTGTCAATCCATCTTGTTGAGGGCCTTGCCCTCTTTTATTGACCCTCCCTCCACCTTACCAAACATTATATGATTCCCCAAGGAATTATCTGTTTTGACAACATAACCAAAGTATATGAGACAGAGTCTGGTCATTCTCGTCTCCAAGGAGCATTCTGGCTGCACTTCCTACAGGACAGATCTGTTAGTTCTTTTATCAATCCATTGTACTTTCAGCATTCTTCACCAATACCACAGCTCAAAAGCATCAACTGTTCTTGGGTCCTCTTTATTCATTATCCATCTCTCACAGGCAAATGAGGCGATTGAAAATACCATGGCTTGTGACAGGCTCACCTTAGTCATCAAGGAGACATCTTTGCTCTTCAGCACTTGAAAGAGCTCCTTTGCAGCTGATTCGCCCAGTGCTATACATCGTCTGATGTCCTGACTGCTGTTTCCATTGGCGTCAAGTGTAGAACCAAGCAATGTGAAGTCTTTGACAACTTCAATCTTTTCTCCATTTACTGTAATGCTGCTTATAGGTCCAGTTGTGAGTATTTTTGTTTTCCTTATATTGAGATGTAATCCATACTGCAGACTGTATACTTCAATCTTCATGAGTAAGTTCTTCAAGTCATCCTCGCTTTTAGCAGGCAAAGTTGTGTTGTCAGCGTATCGCAGGTTGTTAATGATTATTCCTCCAATTCTGATGTCACATTCTTCTCCAATATAGTCCAGCCTCTTGGATTATTTGCTCAGCATACAGATTGAATAAGTATTCAAAAGGATACAACCCTGACACACTCTGTTCTTGATTTTAAACCATGCAGTGTTCCCATTTTCTGTTTGAACAACAGCTTCCTGGTTCCTTATGAATACAATTAAGTGTTCCGGAATTCCCATTCTTCTCAATGTTATCCACAATTTGTTATGATCCACACAATCAAATGCTTTTGCATAGTCAATAAAACACAACTAAACAACTTTCTGGTATTCTTTGCTTTAAGCCAAGATCCATTTCACATCAGCAATGATATTCTTCATTCCATGTCCTCTTCTGAAACCAGCTTGTATTTCTGATAGTTCTCTATCAATGTACTGCTGCAACCATTTTTAAATTATCTTCAGTAAGATTTTACTTGTATACAATATTAATGATATTATTAGATAATTTCCAGTCTGTGGGGTCACCTTTCTTTGGAATGGGTATAAATGGGGATCTCTTTCAGTCAGCTGGACAGGTAGCTGTCTTCCAAATCTCTTGGCATAACTGAGTGAGTGCCTCCAGTGGGGCATACATTTGTTGAAACATCTCAGTGGGTATTCCAATAATTCCTGGAGCCTTGTTCTTCACCAATTCTTTCAGTGCAGTTTTGACTTCTTCTTTCAATACCACTGGTTTTTGAACATATGCCACCTCCTGAAATGGATAAAGTTAGATCAGTTCTTTTTGGTACAGTGACTCTGTATATTCCTTCCATCTTCTTTTGATGTTTCCTGCATCATTCAATATTTTGCTCATAAAATCTTTCAATATTGCAACTCGAGGCTTAAATTTTTTTCCTCAGTTCTTTCAGCTTGAGGAAGGCTGAGCATGTTCTTCCTTTTTGGTTTTCTAACTCCAGGTTTTTGCACATTTCATTGTAGTAATTGGCTTTGTCTGCTCTAGCTGCTCTTTGAAATCTTTTCAGCTCTTTTATCTTGTCATTTCTTCCATTTGCTTTAACTACTCTTTGCTCAAGGGCAAGTTTTAGAGTCTCTTCTGACATCCATTTTGGTCTTTTCTTCCTTTCTCATCTTTTTAATGACCTCTTGCTTTCTTCATGGACGATGCTCTTGCATCGCACAATTCTTCTGGTTTTTGGTCATTGATGTTCAATGCATCAAATCGCTTCTTTAGATGATCTCTAAATTCAGGAGGGATATATTCTAGATCATATTTTGGCTCTCTTGGACTTGATTTAGTTATCTTTAACTTCAAATTGAACTTGCAAATGAGCAGTTGATGGTCTGTTCTATAATCAGCCCTGGCCTGGTTTTGGTTGAAGATACTAAGCTTTCCATCTCCTCTTGCCACAGCTGTAGTCAATCTGATTCCTGTGCACTCCATCTGGTGAATCCATGTATATAGCCACCATTTGTGTTGTTGAAAAAAGGTATTTGCAATGAATAAATTGTTGGTCTTGCAAAATTCTATCATGCAATCTCCAGGGTTATTTCTCTCACCAAGGCCAAATTTTCCAAAAACTGGTGATTCTTCTTTGTTTCCAACTTTTGCATTCCAGTCACCAGTGATAATTAACACATCTCGATTGCATGTTCGATCAATTACAGACTGCAGAAGTTGATAAAAATCTTCAATAATAGTATTAATGGGTCTTCCTTGTAGATGTATGGATTTTATCCTATACAATATTTTATCATTGTACTTCAGGAAAGATCTTGAAGCATCCTTAGTGATAATGAATGCCATGCCATTCCTCTTCTATTTGTCATTCCCGACATAGTAGATCACATGGTTGTCTGATTCAAAATGGCCCTAACCAGTCCATTTCAGCTCACTAATGCTGAGGATATCAATCTTTATGGGTTCCGTTTCAATTTTGACAACTTCCAATTTTCCTAGATTCATACTTTGCACATTACATATTCTGATTATTATGTTAGCATCTGTTTCTCCTCAACTTGAGTCATGCCACGTCAACACATGGAAGTCCTGAAAGATTTATTTTATCCATATCATTAAGGTTGGTTCTACTCTGATAAGGCAACTCCTTCCCAGTCCTATATTGAGTGCCTTCTGACCCAAGGGGTTCATCTGCCTGCACTGTGTTGGACAGTGTTTCCAAGCTGTTCACAAAGTTGCCCAGTAATGTATCAGAAAGTGTTTCTCTGCCATTCATAAGGTTTTCCCTGGCTAATTTTTGAGAAGTGGATAGCTTCCTCCTTCTTTCTTATCTGCCTTAGTCTATAAGCTGCATTGAAACATGTACACTGTGTGCAATTCTTCTGGTATCTGAAAGACCAGTGGCACTGCCTCAAGCCTCACAGCAATGTACAACCCTCACAGGATGACAAACTGACAGACAAATGTTTCTCCCTTAGCTGTTGGAAACCTTTGCCCCCCCCACCCGTTACCTAATTCCTACCTGGAACCTGTCACTCTGTGGTCTTAGGCCACACCTTCCTTTTCCTGGCTCTAGGGGGCTTGGGGCTTGCCCTGCCCCCCGCCCCTTTTACCTGGATATCCTGCCGATCTTTATGGTCCCTGAGGCTGCCCCTGCTTCCTCCTTTTCCTGGCTCTAGGGGACTTGGGACATAGCCTTGCCTCCCACCCATTTTTTTTTGTTGTTGTTGTGTTCTTTATGTTGAGGTTTAATTCATACTGAAGGCTGTACATAGTCTTTGATCTTCATCAGTAAATGCTGCAAGCCCTCTAATCTCAGTAAGTGAAGTTGTGTCATCTGTATAATGTAGGTTGTTTATTAATCTTCCTCATATCCTAATGCCATGTTCTTCTCTAGATAGTTCAATTTCTTGAATAATTTGCCCAACATACAGATTGAATAAACATGGTTAAAGAATAGAACTCTGGAATACAGCTTTTCTAATTTTCCACCAGGTAGTGTCAACCCACAATTTTTTTTTCAGAAAAAATCACCAGGTCCCTCTTTGTAGTCAGCCTTAGTCTAGAAACCAAATTGAAATCTTTTAACCATGGGTGACTCTGCTGGTATTTGAAATATGAGAGCATAGCTTCCAGCATCACAGCAACATGCATGACAAACTGACAGACGAGTGATGGCTAAATCAATTAGACGTTTGCAAGAAAGAAGCCAACGGTGGTAAGGAGACACATTGGGAAGGTTTTTCATTGTCACAGGTTGACTTCTAGAGATCCACAGTAAGAAGAAAAATAATTTACAGAAAGAAGAAAAGCAAAATACAGAAAAAGAAAAGAAAATATTTCCAAAGAATTCCACAATATATTTTTCACTTAATATTTCTTTGTCCCAAATGTAACAAAATTACTTATTACAAAGGGGATTTATAAAAGGGTTATTCAAATCTGCATATTGGAGGTGGGTAAAGATGAGTTTTTACTGAGTTACTTAATAAGCAACATGCTCAGCAAGCATAAAAGATGTACGGTAATATGTATGTGTGTGTATATATATATGTGTGTGTGTGTGTGTGTGTGTGTGTATGTATGTACACGTATTCTATCAACTTAAAACTCACTGCCATTGAGTCAGATCCAACTCATAGAGACTCTTCCTTGGGTTTCTGAGGCAGTATCACTATGGTAGATTGCCCAGTCTTCCTTCAGAGGAGTGGCTGGTGGATTTGAACCACCAGCCTTCTGATTAGCAGTCACATTCTTTAGGCACTACAACACCAGGGCCCATATCAACTTAGTTTTCATATTTAGAATAGATATTGAAACTAATAGAGCACACTTGAAAACCTATTTGACGGTAGTAATAAAGTAATTTGTATACTATTAATAATAATAAATTGGAAGCAATAATTTCAAATAAATATCATTAAGTATATTCCCATAATTTGTAGAAATTATTTATGAATTATTTGAATTAGTTGATAATAATATTGAAAATAATAACCTTTACTGTGGTTCCTTTTGTGTGACAACACAATGTTGGTACTTTGTGCATGTGTGTGTGTATTTGCATGCATGATTTTACTTAATCTCCACATCAACACTGAAAGATAAATATCATTTTTCATATTTTACATATTGAGATGATTAATTCTATGTGTCATCTTGGCTAGGTTGTTTGGTAAAACACTCATGTAGTTGCTGCTTTACAGTAGTAGCATGTGATTAAATCAGAAATCAGTTGGTGTCACATGATGTAGTCCATAATGTGGATGGGCCTCAATCAACCAGTTGAAGAATTTAAGAGCTAAAAGAGATTTCCCTAAGATGTGTTGTACCTTTAGATTAAATAGATATTTTACTAGAAAACTCTTATTCTTCATTCTTCTCATCTGCTGACCTAGAGATTTTGGATTGAAAGCCTGCAGGACTCTTAAGCCTATCATTTTACCAGTCGATGTGGAACTTGCCAGACCTCCACAATCCAGTAAACCAAACTCTGCAAATAAATAAATAAATATATCTATATCTATATCTATATCTATATCTATATATATCTGTTGCTGTTATGTGCCATTGAGTCAGATCCGACACATAGCAACCCCTCCTTGGGTTTCTGAGGTGGTATCATTAGGGAAGTAGATTGCCCAACCTTCCTTCCAAGGAGTGGCTGGTGGGTTTGAACCACCAGCCTTCTGGTTAGCAATCAAATGCCTTAGGCACTATGCTACCAGAGCTCCTTTACATATATATATATATATATGATATGTGTATATATATGTATATATATATGATATGTGTATATATATGTATATATGTATGTGTATATGTATGTATATACACATACACACATGTTGTTGTTATGTGCCGTCGAGTCAAACCCAACTCATAGCGACCCCTCCTTGGGTTTCTGAGGCAGTATCACTACGGAAGTAGGATTGCCCACACACACATATATAATATATAAGTATCACTGATTCTGTATATATATGTGCATAAATATATATACGAATATATGTAATGTGTGTGTGTATCACTGATTCTATTTCTCTAGAGAACCTTGTAATGGGACAAGGTTTAAAATAGTTATAAATAAATAAATAAATAAACTGTTTCAGTGTGTTAGCTATGACTCATAGTGACCCTGTAGGACAGATTAGAACTGCTCCGTAGGATTTCCTAGACTGCAAATCTTTGTCAAAGCAGACTAGTACGTCTTTCTCCTATAGAGCAGCTGGTGAGATGAAACAGCTGACCTTCTGCTTAGCAGCTGAGCGCTTAACTGTTGTGTCACCAAGGCTTATATGACTCCAAAGACTATTAAATAAATACAATATGGATGTATCTATCTCCTGGGAATAGAGACTGGAAGATATTCCATTTTCTTTTCTAAGGACCACCTCCATATTTTCTGTCAGTTTTTTTCTGTGTAAGCAGTTTTGTGTCTCATTCACAGGGTTCACTCAAAAAAGATTTGACAATAAAAAGTATGATTGAAATAATAGGAGTAAATCCATCAAAGAAAGAAAAGTACAATGAAAGCATTCTCTTCCTACAAAATAGTTTCTTTTGGAAAAAGCAATGGCTACAATTGCCATATTTATTTTAAGTAGAATGTGATCAATGTCTGGAAAATGAACTATAGAAAATGATTGCTTCGTGTCGTGTCTGAAGGTTAAATGTTGTCAACAGTTCTTTATTCTGTTTTTCGAGACCTTGTTTTCTGCTGGCAGTTAAGAGAGAAAAAAACAAAAGTAAGAAAACATACTTTTATTTACTTCCTCTCAAGTTTGCAATGAATAATTTAAAATGACTCCCTAGGAACATATTGCTGGCATTTTAGTAATCTAGACCCACCCCCCCAAAAAAAAAATCAATTCCTGGAGTTGCAGATTATGTTGTGTCTAATTTTAATAAAAATAATAGTGTGAGCTAGATACTGTAAGGCAGACACCTTGGCCAAAAACCAATGAAGGGAAGAATGGTTATAATTATTTCCCTTGATAGACCAAACTTGAGCATCTGAAAATTTTACAAGAAAAATAGGAATCTAGGATAGATCCTGTATTGGCAAAATTTCAGGACACCATATTGAATGGGTCATGAAGTACTATAAATCTTGACTAAATACTTGGGCAACAAGCTCCTTCTGGAAAGTGAAAAATACACATAGGTGAAGAATTTCAAAATGGACAAGCTGTTATGTCACTACAAATGGTATTTTAAAATAAAGAAGCTATGTCCAAAGCACATATTCATTCATAAAGGAAGATTTTTACCTAGAACATTGAGTTTTTTTCTTCCTTAAACCAACTTGAGCATACTCACAATTATTTTTTCCTACTTTTGAAAGATCAATTTAAGAATACACAAAAAGAAAATATCATTTTACATAGGATGGATATTTTTAATTTATCAGGAGCTAAAGAAAAAATTTCAGTTTGTTAATTTAAAATTAAGATGAAGCCCTAAGGGGATAGAGTGGCTACCATTTTCAAAGTATTAACTACAAAGAAATTTAGGGGCATGCAAATAAGAAGGAAAATAAATAAGGGTATATACATGAAGGGAAAGTTAGAGATGAAACATTCAGGCATTTGCAACAAAGACTACCTCCATACCCCAAATTCTCAAATTGTCATATATATCAGTAGAAAAGTACTTATATGCGTTTAGAGGGGCCCAAAAGATATTAATTCATATAATAAATCAAAAGTCTGACTACCCATTTGAGATATAGATTATATATATTCTCAATCCTATTATCAAAATATTTTAAATTTGAGTAGCAAAGTGTTATTATGTGTAATTTTAGAAAATATGTGAGTCACTGGTGTCTTTTAGCTGCTATTAAAATAAAATGTGAGGAAATTTTTACAATTCAGTATGAAAGATGTAAAATAAAATGATACATACCTTTTTTTTTTTTCCTTTGAGGATGATTTGCCCTAAAACCTAGTATCACTATATAATTTAAATTTGTGCAAATTTGTATAAGAAAACCAAGTCTTTGGAAGGGAAGAGGATAGATAGAAATAATTAATCAATACTATTTTAGATTCAAAATAAAGAATTTTATTTTGGTTGGATCAAAATGTCACTGAGCAAAACCAACCAATATTAAAAACAGCAGAGAGAAAGCATGTGTTTGAGATAGTTACACATATTAAAAACAACTGCCAAAATTTTAGTGGACCAGCATCTGAACAAAGAACATTGGCAGAGAATCTAAATGCAATTAAAATATGTTGGTACCAAACCACTGGTCATGTTTCATATTTTCAGGAACAATGTGAGCAAGTAAATACCAACTAAAAAGTTAACTCTTGAGGCATTTAAATATCTACTTTGAGATTAATTCTGCTGAGAAAATAGACTGAAGGAAAAAGAAAAAGGACAAGTCTAAGAAAATACAAAACAAATTCCTTAAATAAGAGCAGATACCCAGTTTTCTCAAATTAAATACTAAGTCCTAAAATAACTAGTATTCACACATCTATAAGGATTTCATAAGCTTAAACCAAGAGTTGTATACGGAGGAAAATTGCATAAGCTTTACAATTAGAAATTTTTAAGTGGGTTATAACCCAGGGAATGTAGAATAATATCTTATTTTCAAAAATAATTCATTGAAAAAGAAAAGGTAAAAGAATCATCATTGAACATTGAGTACATTTTAGTTTACCAATAAGCCAAGCAGTAAGTTAGAAAGTTAAAGACCACTTGTCTGTAAGTTTGTTATACTATGATGGCTTGCCTGTTGCTGTGAGGCTGGAGGTCATGTCATCAATATTTTAAATACCAGCAACATTGCTCATGGTGGACAGGTTTCAGCAGAGCTTCCAGACTAAGAAAGACTCAGAAGATGGAAGGGGACATCCATTTCACAAAGAATTGGCTAGTGAAAATCTTATGAATATGTCTGATAAAATACTGAAAAATTTTATGAATAGCCATGAAATATTGTCTGATGTAATGCCAGAAGGTGAGCCCCTGAGGTCAGAAGGCATTCAAAATACTACTGTGGAAATTCTGCCTGCTCAAAATAAAGTCTGCCTTAGTGGTGTGGAAGGAAGGTGGGGCAATCCACTTCCGTAGTGATACTGCCTGGCCCTGTGTCAGCCTCGCAATCTCTACTCTTTTAGATGGTTCATTTTTTCTTTAATTAGCTAAGTCCCTCTATTATATATTAACTTTCTCTTTTATCAAATATTAATCTCTTTATCTCCTGCATGCATTTGTATGTGGGTATGTGGCATTAGGTTTTATTTATCTTAAGTGTAAAACTCAATTAATTTTGATAAATATGATATCCTTATAAACACTTCCAGTGTTAAGATATAGGATATTTGCATCAGACTAACTAGTTCTCCCATAGTTTTTTCACCCACAGCTGCAGGAAATCACTGATGTTTCTGCCAATAAAGATTATGTTTAGCTGTTACAGAATTTAATATAAATGGAATCATAAGTGTATTTTATTTCTTCCTATATATTTTTAATCAATCTAGTATTTTTGTTGATGTTGTTAGGTGCCACAAAGTCATCTCTGACATATAATGATGCTATCTATGTACAACAGAACACTGCCTGGTCCTGTGCCAGTCTCACAATCATTTCTATATCTTGGGCCATCATTGCAGCCACTGTTGTCTATCCATCACATTGAGGGTCTTCCCCCTTTTTGCCGACCCTCCATTTTATCGAGCATGATATCTTTCTCCAGGGAATGGGCCCCTCTGACAACATGGCCAAAGTAGGTGAAATGAAATCTGGTCATTCTTACGTCCAAGGAACATTCCAGCTGCACTTCTTCCAGGACAGATTTTTTTGTTCTTCTGGCAATCTATGGTACTTTCAGTATTTTTCAGCAGTATTACAACTCAAAAGTATCAACTCTTCTTTGGTGTTCCTTATTCATTGTCTATTTCACAAGCAGATGTTGTTGTTGCTTTTAAGTGTCATTGAGTCAGCTCTGACTCATAAAGACCCTACGTACAACAGAACGAAATACTGCCTGGCCTTGTGCCAGCATCACAACCCTTGCCATACCTAGCCCATCATTGCAGCCACAGTGTCAATCCATCTCATTGAGGGCCTTCCCCTTTTTCATTGACCCTCCACTTTATCGAGCATGCTATATCCTTCTCCAGAGAATGGTCATATCCTTCTCCAGAGAATGGTCTCTTCTGACAACATGACCAAAGTAGGTGAGATGAAAACTAGCCATTCTCACTTCCCAGGATCATTACAGCTGTAGTCGTTCCAGGGCAGATTTGTTAGTTCTTTTGGCCGTCCATGGCACTTTCAATATTCTTCACCAACACCACAACTAAAAAGCATCAAAGTTTCTTTGGTCTTCCTTATTCATTGACAGGCTTTCATATGCATATAACACATAGTTTGCTTTAAGCGCACATTAGTCTTCAAAGAGACACCTTTACTCTTCAGTATTTTAAAGAGTTCTTTTTGCCTCAGACTTGCCCAGTTCAATAAGTCATCTGATTTCTTGACTGCTGCTTCCATTGGTGTTGATTATGGAACCAAGTAACATGAAATCTTTGATAACTTCAATCTTTTCTCCATTTATCCTGATGCTACTTATTGGTGCAGTTGTGAGGATTTTTGTTCTCTTTATGTTGAGGTGTAATCCATACTGCAGTCTATATTCTTTAATCTTTCATCAGTAAGTGCTTCAAGTCATTGTCACTTTCAGCAAGCAAAGTTGTATCGTTCGTATATTGGAGGTTTTTAATGATCCTTCTTTCAATCCTGATATTGTGTTCTTCTTCATATAGTCCAACTTCTCAGATTAATTGCTAAGCATCCAGAGAGAATAATTATGGTGAAATGATACAACCCTGACACATTCATTCTTAATTTTAAACTATGCAGTATCCCCTTGTTCTATTTGAATGTCCACCTCCTTGTCTATGTACATGTTCCTTGTGAGCACAATTAAGTGTTCTGGAACTCCCGTTCTTCTCCATGTTATCAATAACATGTTATGTTACACACAGTCAAATGATTCTGCATAGTCAATAAAACACTTTGCTTTCAGCCATGATCCATCTGACACCAGCAATGATATCCCTCATTCCATGTCCTCTTGTGAATACAGCTTACCTTTCTGGAAGTTCCTTGTTTACATACTGCTGCAACCATTTTTTAGGAGCTCTGTGGTGGAGTGGCTAAGGCACTTGGCTGCTAAGCAGAAGGCTCATGGTTCAAAACTCATAGCCACTCCTTGGAAGAAAGGTTGGGCAATCTACTTCCATAGTGATACTGCCTTGGAAACTGAGGTAGGGGTCACTATGAGTCGGATCTGACTCTATGGCAGTGAGTGTGGTTTGGTTTTTTGGTTGCAACCTTTTTAAAATTACCTTTAGCAAGATTTTACTTGCATGTGATTTAATGATATTGTTGGATAATTTCCACATCCTGTTGGACCACCTTTCTTTGGAATGGATAAAAATATGCTCTCTTCTAGTCAGTTGACCAGGTAGCTGTCTTCCTAAATTCTTGACATTGATGAGTAATTGCCTCCAGTGTGGCATCCATTTGTTGAAACATCCTAAAGGGTAGTCCATCAATTCCTGAAGCCTTATTTTCACCAATTCCTTCAGTGCAGCTTCAAATTCTTCCTTTAATACCTTTAGTTCTTGACCACATGCCACTTCCTGAAATATTTGTACATCAATTATTTTTGGTAAAGTGACTACGTATTCCTTCTGTCTTTTCTTTATGCTTTTTACATCATTCAATATTTTGTCCATAGAATCCTTCAATATTGCAAATTGAGGCTTGACTTTTTTCTTCAGTTCTTTCAACTTGAGAAATGTTGAGTGTGCTTTTCTCTTTTGGTTTTCTTACTCCAGGTCTTTGCACATTTCCTTACGATTAACTTTGTCATCTCAAGCTGTCCTTTGAAATATTCTGTTCAGCTCTTTTATGTTGTCATTTCTTCCATTTGATTTAACTACTATCTGTTCAAGAGCAAGTTTCAGAGTGTCTTCTGACATCCATTTTGGTCTTTTTTCCTTTCCTGTCTTTTTAATGACCTTTTGCTTTCCTCATGTATAATGTTCTAGATGTACCCACAACTCATCTTGTTTGCAGTCATTGGTGTACAATGCATCAAATATCTACTTCAGATATTCTCTAAATTCAGATGGGATATAATCAAAGTCACATTTTGGTTCTTCTGGACTTGTTTTAATTATCTTCAGCTTTAACTTGAACTTCCACATGAGCAATTGATGGTCTGTTCCAGAGTCAGCTCCTGGCTTTGTTTGGACTAAAGGTATTGCATTTCTCCATGGTCTCTTTCCACAAATGTAGTTGATCCGTTTCCTGTTTATTCCATCTGGGGAGGTCCACATGTAGAGCTGTCATTTATGTTGTTGAAAAAAAAGGTTTTTGTAATTAATAAGTCCTTAATTTTGCAAAATTCTATCATGCGATCTCCAGTGTCATTTCTATCACCAAGGCCATATCAGTGATTCCTCTTTGTTTTCAACTTTCACATTCTGATCACCAGTAATGTTGTTGTTGTTGTTGTTGTTGTTATGTGCCGTCGAGTTGCACCCTACTCATAGTGACCCCTCCTTGGGTTTCCAAGGCAGTATCACTACGGAAGTAGATTGCCCCATCTTCCTTCCAAGGAGTGGCTGGTGGGTTTGAACCACCAGCCTTCTGTTTACCAGTCAAATGCCTTAGGAACTATGCTACCAGAGCTCCCAGTAATCATCAATAATAATCAATACTTATTGATAGCACGTTTGGTCAGTTTCAAACTGCAGAAGTTGATAAAAATCTTTAATTTCCTTAACTTGGGCTTGGGTGGTTAGTGCACAAATTTGAAAAGAGTAGTATTAATCATTCTTCCTTGTAAGCGTATGGATATTATCCTACCACTGACAGCATTGTACTACAGGATAGATCTTGAAACATTCTTTGTGACAATGCATGTCATGTTATTCCTCTTCAATTTGTCATTCCCAGCATAGTAGATCATATGGTTGTTTGATTCAAAATGGCCAGAACTAGTCCATTTTAGCTCACTGATGCCTGGGATAGCAATCTTTTTGCATTTCATTTCATTTTTGATAATTTCCAATTTTCCTAGATTCTTATTCGTACATTCTGATTACTAATGGATGTTTGCAGCTGTTTCTTCCCATTTTGAGTCATGCTACATCAGCAAATGTCTATCTCAGAAGCTTTACTCCATCCATGTCATTAAGGTGGACTCTTTTTTGAGGAGGCAGCTCTTCCTAATTGTATGTTGAGTGCCTTCCTACCTGTGGGGCTCAACTTCTGGCACTATATCAGACAATGTTTCAGGGTTATCATTAAGTTTTCAGTAATACATGAGAAAGTGTATTTTTAGATACCTCTACATTATTGCAAGCATCAATACTTCATTGTTTTTATTGATCAATAGTATTTCATTATATGGCTATGCCACAGTTTTAAAATTTATACACCTGCTAATGATTGGCTAGCTTCTAGTTTAGGACTGTTATGAATAAAGTGCTGTGAACATTTATGTATGAACATTTATGTGAACATTTTTTCATTTATTTTGGTAAATACATAGGAGGGAATTTTGTAATTGATAATACAAAATAAGAATTTATATTACAAAATAGACATATATTGTAAATTTATACTGGAAATAAACTGACAAAATGTTTTATAAAGTAGTTGTACCATTTTCTATTCCCGTCAGTAAATTATGACAATAAAAACTAACATCAAAAAGCAGTTACAATTTCTTGCAAATTCATTTATTGGGGAGATAACTAGTGCCCAGTCTAATTTTCTTTCTATTACCAATACTTAGTCTTCCTCCTATTTTGAAAGAGAGCTGTCTCTTCTTAAAACTCTATCAATTTATATCAGGAAATTTTTAACTGAACTCTTCTGTGGATATCAAAAATCTTATCACAGAAAACGGTCAATTTATATTTTCATATAGTTTTCTATTTTAAAGTTTAGTTTCCAAACAAGCGCTCTACATATTTTACATAAAATAGTGAAGTTCTAGATGATTCATCACATTTTTTATTGCCATAAATGCTTTTTCAAACTTTGAAACAAAATGTTAATAAAAAGCATTTAAGATTTTACACTTAATGTAAAATCTATTAGTATAGCTTTTACAGAACAGTCAGATTAAAATAGTGAGGACCTGGGTGCATAAATATATTAAAATAAAGTAAAAGCTATACAATTTTTTTATTTTGGTCCTCCAAGGAATGTAATAGAGCCATTATTCTGAAATCCAAATAAAGTCAAGAGAAACTGAATTACCTCTTCTTGATAATACAATAATGCCCTTCCTTTTTTTCAGTTTTATTTTTTTAACTTTTTAGTGTTTGTTATATATATATATCTCCCATTCAACTTCCCATCCTTATTCAGCTTGTGTTTCTGTCTAGATACCCACTGGTAGATTATTGTTATTTTTATTGTTGCTGGGTAGTGTTTGTAATAATATTTACCTTTGTTGGCTTTAACTCTTGTGTTCCTCTCAATGTCTTCACAAAAGAAGATATTCAGCCTGCTAACAAACAAATGAAGAAATGCTCATAATCATTAATAACTAGAGTGATGCAATTAAAGAACAATGTGATTTCACCTCACCCAAGCATAAATATTGTTGTCATTGATCTGGTTTCAGTTAATAGCAACCCAGGAGCTCTGGCAGCATAGTGCCTAAGACACTTGACTGCGAACCAGAAGGCTGGTAGTTCAAACCCACCAGTCACTCCTCAGGAGGAAGATTGGGCAGTCTACTTCCATAGAGATCACCTCAGAAACCCAAGGATGGGTCACTATGAGTCAGGTCTGACTCGATGGCACATAACAACAACAATAGCAATCCAGCCTACAACAGAACCGAACACTTCCTGGTCCTGGGCCATCCACACAAACATTGCTATGCTTGAGCCCACAGTCACTATCTATCTCTTTGAGGGTCTTCCCCTTTTTCGTTCACTCTTATCCACACTTGATATCCTTCTCCAGGGACTGGCGCCTTCTTATGACATGGCCAAAATATGAGAGACAAACTCTGGCCATTCTCACTTCTAGGAAGCATTTTCACTACATTTCTTCCAAGATAGATTGCTCGTTTTTCTGGAAGTCCATGGTATTTCCATATTCCTCACCAATAACACAATTCAAGTGCATCATTTCTTCTTTGGTTGTTTTTACTCATTCTCCAGCTTTTACGTGTTTATGAGGCTATTGAAAATACCATGACTTAGGTCAGGTGCATCATAGTCTTCAAGGTGATATCTTTGCTCTTTAACACTTTAAAGAGTTCTTTGCAGCAGATTTGCCAATGCAATATATTATTTGATTTCTTCACTTTTGCTTCCATGGGCATTGATTGTAGATCCAAATACATTGAAATCCTTAACATCAATCTTTTTTCCATTTATTGTGATGTTGCTTATTCATTTAGTTGTGAAGACTTTAATTTTCATTATGTCGTGGTGTAATCCATACTAAAGACTTTAATCTTCATCATTAAATACTTCAAGTTTTCTTCAATTTCAGCAAGCAAATTTGTGTCATCTGCCTATCTCATGTTGTTAATGAGTCTTCCTCCAATCCTGATGCCCTGTTCTTCTTCAGCATTAATAGCAAAGTTCAAAAGAGAAGGAAACAATTAATGCTGGCCAGGGTGTGGAGAGAGTGGAACCCTCATGTGTTGCTGATTGGACTTTAAAATGGCACAACTATTATGGAATATGGTATGGCTTTTATTTAAAAAGTTAGAAATAGAAATACCATATGATCCAGCAATCCCACATCTAAATATATACCTTGCAGATATAAAAGCCAAGATATGAACAGATACATGCATACCAATGTTCATTATAGTATTATTCACAATAGCAAAAAAATGGACAACCTAAATGCTCATCAATCAATGAATCGATAAACAAACTGTGGTACATACATATATTGAAATTATAGAATAACAATAAAGAATAACAATAAATCTGTTAAAAGAATAAAGAATAACAATAAATCTGTTAAATACCTCATAATATGGATGATTAGAGAGGACATTATGCTGAGTGAAATTAGTTAATCACCAAGGAACAAATATTATATGAAAACACTCTTGTAAAAAGTCGACAAAAGTTTACGCACAGAAATAAACATTTTGAATTTGAACATTTTGAAGAGAATCTTTAAGGGGTGGGAGGGTAAGGGAGGGTTAATCAATAACTAGAGAGTAGGCACATACTAACTTGGGTGAAGGGAAAGGCAATATACAATAAGGAGAGGGCATCACAAAGTGATCAAGGTGAAGGAAGACACTGGGAAGGGCACAAGTATAATCTTTCATTTTCAAATAATGCTTATTTTTATTGATTTTAAAACCAGTGCATAGTTTTTTTGTAAATCATTTGCAAAAGACAAAAAGTTTGAAAATAGAAATTAAATACCATCCAGAATGTCAAGATGCAGGGAAGTTGTTCTTATTGTTAGGTGCCACTGAGTCCGTTCCAACTAAAGCAACACTGTGTACAACAGAACAAAATACTGCTCAGTCCTGTGCCACCTTCATAGTTGTTGCTATTTTTCAGTCCATTGTTGCAGCCACTGTGTCAACACATCTCCTTGAGATCTTCATCTTTTTTTGCTGACACTCCACTTTGCTTAACATGATGTCCTTCTCCAGGGACTGGTCCAATCATGTCCAAAGTACTTGAGAAAAAGTCTCACCATCTTCACTTCCCAGAAAATTGTATATCTTCCAAGACAGATTTGTTCATTCTTCTTCTGGTAGTTCATGGTATATTCAATATTCTTCATCAACACCATAAATCATATGCATCTATTCTTCTTTGGTCTTTCTTATTCATTGTTCACCTTTCATATGCATATGAGATGATTGAGATACCGTAACTTTAATCAAGTGCATCTTAGTCCTCAAAATGACATCTTGTCTTTTTAACATTTTAAACGGGCTTTTTGCAGCAGATTGTCTAATGTAATACATTATTTGACTTCTTGCTTGCTGTTTCCATGAGCTTTGACTGTGGATCCAACTGGAATGGAGTCCTTGAAAACTTTGACCTTTTTCTCCATTTATTATGATGTTGCTTATTTATTCAGTTATCAGGATTGTTGTTTTCTTTGTTTGTAGGCCTGTTCTTGTTCAGGTAGTCCAGCTTCTCAGATTATTTGCTCAGCGTACAGACTGAATAAGTATGATGAAAAGAAATAACATTGAAACACCTTTCTTGATTTTATATCATGCAGTAACTCCTTGTTTTGCTTGAATGACTGCCTCCTGGTCTATGCACAGGTTCTACATGAGCACAATTAAGTGTTCTCAGATTCTCATTCCTCGCAATGTTATCCAAAATTTATTATCATCCACATGATAAAATATGTTTACACAGTCAAGGAAACACAGATAAACATTGTGGTAGTTAAGTTTGTGTGTCATCTAGGCTGGGTCTGGTTGAGTGGCTGGGCAGCTGTATGTAGTATCCCCCATGATGAGAATGGTAATCAACTCCATTGTGGAATCTACTGTGAGCAGCTGAGTAGCTGCCTTAGGGATAGGGTCTGCTTCCTGTATAGAAAGAGAAGCCTTGGGGAACAGTCTCTAGCTTTTGGCATGCTCGAACCCTGCATGTAGCTGATATTTGTTCAGCAGCCTGCTGTACTCTGCTGACCTTGGAACTTTCAATGGACTTGAATTAATGGCCTACTATGTGGTTTGGTAGCATAGTGGCTAAAGCACTTGACTGCTAACCAGAAGGCTGGCGGTTCAAACCCACCAGCCACTCCTCGGAAGGAAGATTGGGCAATCTTACTTCCGTAGTGATACTGCCTCAGAAACCCAAGGAGGGGTTGCTATGAGTCGGGGCTGACTCGATGGCACATAACAACAACAACAATGTGGTTTGGTAACATTAGAACTGTGCCTTTTTACTTGTCAGCCTTGGGCTTGTCAGTCTCGGCAGTAAGTAGCTGTCTGAGTGAAGAAAACCTCTAACTTCAGTGGGCCAGGAGCAGGAGGCAGAGCTGAAGCTCAAGGTTAAGGGGCTTTCACCCAACCTCTACAGCCTGGCACTTTGAACTCGGACATAAAGCCTCCAAACTCTAAGAGAATAAAGTCCTGTTTGTTCAAGCCATCCCATTTGTGTAATCTTCTTGTCAGAGTGGCACTAGGTAACCAGAAGAATATGGTACTGAGAGAGTGGGGTGATGCAGGGACAGATACCTAAAATGTGGAAACAGGATTAGAGTGCATCCTTGACCCAAGACCCCAGTAGAAAGACCCTGGTGTACGGCTTGAGAGATGGCAGGAGCAGAGCCAAGAGACCAGCATGAGAGATGGCTGGAGTTGAGCCAAGAGAACTGAAATGAGACAGAGACAGACTTACCAGGAGAAAGATGGATGCCATTGTGCAGGTGGCTTCCTGGTGGAGTGGGTTGCCTTTGGGCATTAATTGGTAGAAGAGACCAGCATGAAATGGAATAACATTTGCCCATGGTACAAGAAAGCTGAGTGCTTTGGGGGCAAGAAAATTTCAGGCAGAGTGTGTTGCCTTTAGCTTTAATTGCCAGAAATGGAGAGACCAGGAAATGGGAAGCAGAGCTGCCTCAGTCTCAAAGGGTAGAAGCGTGGCTTCTGGGGGTGAAACCACCATAGCCCCCTAGGTTTCAGAGATTTAGATCTTCACCAACTTGGTTCTGGAGTGTGGGGCTACTCATTCATGTGGGCCAGTGGGATGAAGCCATAGCCATTGCCCAAGAGAGAGGGGGCAGGGCTGCTATGCCCAACAGATAGAGGAATGGGGTCTGCCAGGCCAAGGGGGTGAGGTCACCACTCAGGGACTAGGGAATTTGAGCCACTCAGTGAAGGCAATCTGTATGGATGCCATCCATTTAAGATCTGTACAGATGCCAAGTTGACAAGGGGTAGAATGGTGGTAGTTAAGTTTGTGTGTCAACTTGGCTAGACCTGGTTTAGTGGCTAGGCAGATGGATGTAGTGTTTCCCATGATGAGACTAGTAATCAACTCCATGGTGGAATCTAATGTGAGCAGCTGAGTAGCTGCCTTAGGGATGTGGTCTTCTGCTCGTATATAAGGAGAAGCATTGGGAATGGTCTCTAGCTTATGGTTTGAACCCTGAATGCAGCATGTTCAGTGCTCTGCCTACCTTGGGACTTTCAATGGACTTGAATTAATGGCCTGCTGTGTGATTTGATAACATCGGGACTGTGCCTTTTTACTTGTCAACTTTGGGCTTGTCAGTCTCAGCAGCCAATAGCTATCTGAGTGAAGAAAACCTCTAGTTTCAGTGGGCCAGAAGCAGGAGGCAGAGCTGAAGCCAGAGTTGAGGGGTTTTCACCCAGTGCCTAGAGCTTGGCATTTTGAACTCAGACTTAAAGCCTCCAAACTGTAAGAGAATAAACTCCTGTTTGTTAAAACCATCCCATTTGTGGTATCTTCTTGTCAGAGTGGTACTAGGTAACCAGAACAAACATCTTTCTGGAATTCTCCACTTTCAGTCAAGAGCCATCTGACAACGGCAATAACATTCCTCATTCTACATCCTTTTCTGAATCTGGCTTGAAGTTTTGGCAGTTCCTTGCCAATGCATTGCTGCAACCATTTTTTAATTATCTTCAGCAAAATTTTACTTGCGTGTGATAACAAAGGAATTCTAGTAGTATAATGCTCTGGTTAGCATTTGACTGCTAACCAGAGGTTGGCAATTCAAACTCACCAGCAACTCCACAGAAGGAAGATGAGAAATCTACTTCTGTAAAGATTTTCTCCCTCAGAAGCCCAATGGGGGTTGCAATGAGTTGGACTTGACTCTATTATGGCAGTGAATTTTGGTTTAGTTTTGATGATGTTAATAATATTTTTTGATGACTTGACTCTATTATGGCAGTGAATTTTGGTTTAGTTTTGATGATGTTAATATTATTTTTTGATAAATTCTACATTCTGTTGAATCAACTTTCTTTGGAATATACACAAATATAGATCTCTCTTACTGAGTTGGACAGGTAGCTTTCTTTAAAATTTCTTGTCATACATGAGTGAGCACTTCAAGAATTTTATCTGTTTGTTGAAGCATTGTTGTTGTTGCTATGTGCCGTCGAGTCAGACCCAACTCATAGCGACCTCTCCTTGGGTTCCTAGGCAGTATCACTATGGAAGTAGATTGCTCAACCTTCCTTCCGAGGAGTGGCTGGTGGATTTGAACCACCAGCCTTCTGGTTAGCAGTCAAGTGCCTTAGGCACTACGCCACCAGAGCTCCTTGTTGAAGCATAGGAAATAAAAATTATTTTCTCACTTATATAAATGAAATTCTGGCTCACAGAGAAATTGAGGCACAAATAGCTGACACTGAGAATTGAACTTAAATTAATTTACTTCCAAATCTCTTTGTTTTAAAATTTTCCTCCACATGAAAAAGAAAAACCACAGCATGCAGACTGCATTTATAATATATTGTGATGTGGATGAATTTCATATAATTAGTACAATCCATAAACTCTTAATATTCATTTTACCCTCATGCTTCTAAGTAGTTTATACTGGTTAAGACTTTCTAGCACTTAAACTTCTTTGTTCCAAAAACTAGAAATCAACTGTCTGAAGGAGGAGAACTCTTCCTCCATAAGACCCTAAATTGTTTGACCAGATTTGAATGAAAAGCAATCAAGGTAGAAAAAACAATGTTCACAATCAATGTCTCTAACTCTTTATAAATTTGTAAAACTTGCATTCTTTCTTGGGGGAAAAAAATAGCTTTATCTCTGTCACTTTAGAGGAAACTTTTTTTTTTTGAGTCATTAAACTCAAGCAGGAAGAAAAGAAAATCTCTTTAGAGTAATAATGCAAAGGGGAAGAAGCTAGATTCCAGGGAAAAAGAGACCAAGGTACTTAAGAGACCAAGGTACTTAAGAGACCAAAGACTTTCAGGAAGGAATAGCATAAGACAGAAGGATGGAGAATCTTCAGAATGGAAAGACACCTGGTAGACACCACTATAAAGCTGACAAATATGGGAGTAGACAGACACACTGTTTCTTAGTTCCTGAACCTCAATGCCCAGAGGTAGATCACTGCTGTCCATGTTCTTCTGCCATTAATGTTTGTGATAGTTCTAAGAACTGTACTCATCATCTATGTGAAATTAAGGAAGAAATTAAAGTAGGGAAAAGAAAAATACAATAAATGACCTTGGAAAGTTCTTCTGCATTCAGGATGGCCTGGCTACCATTATCAGAGGGGACTATCAACTGAGAAGCAGAGAAATATATGTTAGACCACCTGTGAGGACACCAGTGGGGCATGAGATTTGTTTCTTTCTTTCACCTTCACTATTTTATGCATAGCTGAGAAGATGTTATATGTCCTTACACACAGCTGGGGGAAACCTAGAGATAATTCTTAGTTCACTATTCATAGGTTCCTGTCTATCAAAGAACAAGCCAAAATCCTTTTCATCATATTTTTTTTAAATTGAAAACAGTCTGGAAATATAAATATTCTCCCACATGGCTTTCATAAACTTTGAGGAACAAATTCAACTTCAAAAATAATCAGAGAGAACATAAATATGCACAAAGATGACTGTACTATTTTTTGATCAAATTTTGGAAGACATATTTTTATTTTACTTTTGTAATATTTTTCACAAAGTGAAAGGAGTTGATAAAATTCATTATGTTAATTGAGTGAGAGAAATGGAGACCAAACACTGCTTTTAGGATTTTCTACACTGTTGTTTCCCAAAATCTCGTTCAAAAGTAAAATATTATCATGCTTAAGTTGAAAGAAAGAAAAGTAATCTTCTTTTTTTTTTTTTTTTTTTTTACTTTTATTGTGGTGAAAATATACATAAGACATTTGCCAACACAGCAGCTTCCACAATTACAGCTCAAGGACATCAATGACATTTTTCATGTTGCGCCACCATTAGTGCTATCCTTTTCCAAAATATTCTACAACCTATTAGCATAAACTCAACGTTCCCCAAAAAAATATTTTCCCTTCCCTCCCTCCTACCCCTGGTAATCATTAATAATCTTTGCTATCACTCTCTCTCTTTCTCTCTATGTATGTATGTATACATATAGATAGATAGATAGATAGATAGATGTATCTAGAAATTTTCCCTCCCCTCCCCTCCCCTCCCCTCCCATCCCTGGTAATCAACAAAGAAAGTTTCCTTCTATGTAGAAATCTTCCCTTGATTTTTTACAATAGGAAGATAATACAATATTTATCCTTCTGTGATTGACTTATTTCACTCAGCATAATGACCTCCAAGTTCAACCACATTGTGTGGTGTTTTGCTGATTCTACATCATTCTTTACAGTTACATAATATTCCATTGTATATATTTATCACACTTAGTTTATTCATTCTTCAATTGATGCGCACTTAGGTTGTTTCCATCTTTTTGCTATTGTGAAGAGTGCTGTGATGAACATGAGCATGCATATATCAATTCATGTCCTGTCTCTCACTTTGTTAGGATATATATCTAGTAATGGCATTTCTAAATCAAATAGTTTTTTCAACTTTTTAAGGAATTGCCTGACCAATTTCCACAGTGTTTGTATCATTTTACAGTCCCATCAGCTGTGAATGAGAGTGCTAGTTTGTCCACATCCTTGCCAGCATTTGTTATTTTCTGTCTTCTTGAACTTTGCTATTACTGCTGAGGTGAGATGATATGTCATGGTTGTTTTCACTTGCATCTCTCTAATGGTTAACAATTGTGAACATTTCTTCATATGGTTGTTTTCTGCCTGAATATCTTCTTTGGTGACGTGTCTGTTCATGTCTTCTGCCCATTTTTTTAATTGGATTGTTTGTCTTTTTGTTGTTGAGGTATTGGGGTTTTCTATAAATTTTAAGGATAAATCCTTTGTCTGATATGTCTTTACCAAATATTTTTCCCATTCTATACATTCTCTTTTAATTATTTTGGAGAAGTTTTTTGATTCACATAAGAATTTAATTTTTAGAAGGTTCCAATAATCTAGTTTATCTTCTGCTTTTTGTGCATCTTGGATTATGGGTGATAGTCTAGTAAACCATAAATTAGGGCCCATAATTTTGTGCCTTTTTTGGGGAGGTGAACTTTATAGTTCACCTTTAATCCATCTGGATTAAAGTCTTTGATCCATCTGGAGTTCATGTTTGTGTATTGTGTGGGGTATGAATCTTTTTCCACTTTTCTGCAAATGTATATCCAATTTTGCCAGCACCAGTTGTGAAAGAGACCATATCTTCCTCCATGGATTTTGGTCCTTTGTCAAAGATCAACTAACTATAGGTTGACAGATCTAGTTCTAGGTTCTCAATTCTATTCCTTGGTCTATGTGTCAGTTGTTGTACCAATTATAGGCTATTTTGACAATTGTGGCCGTGTAGTCAGTTTTGTTAGCCACAGGGGTCCAGGCGAGGAGAGAGAACCCAGCCAGGCATGCCCAAAGCAGCAGGACCAGAGAGAGGGAGAAAGGGGATTAAAAGCCAGGAACCTGGACAGAGGAGCAGTCAGCTGCAGGGATCCAGTTGAGGAGAGAGAACCCAGGCACACCCAAAGCAACAGGATGGGATAGCAGGAGAAAGGGGATTAAAAGGCCCAGGAAACCGAACAGAGGAGCAGTCAGCTGCAGGGATCCAAGTGCAGAAAGAGAACTCAGACACACACAAAGTAGCAAGATGGGAGAGTGAGAGAAAGGGATTAAAAGCCAGGAACCCAGACAGAGAAGCAGTCAGCCACAGGGATCCAGGTGAGGAGAGGGAAATCAGGTACACCCAAAGCAGCAGGCGGGGGGAGAGCGAGAGAGTGGGAGAAAGGGGATTAAAAGTCCTAGGAACCTAGAGAGGAGGAGTCTGCCACAGGGACCCAGGTAAGGGTAGTAAAAGAGGTTTCCAACAGGGAGACAAACTTATATATCAGTTTGTCCTACCATGGTGACTTGTTAATGTGAGTTTTGAGGCTGAGCCACTGGTGTTTCAAACCCAGCAGGATGCACATGGTGCACAGGTATCAGCCCAGCTTACAGACTGAGACAGACTAGGAAAAAGGAAGAGACCATCCACTTCTCAAAGAATTGGCCAGGGAAAACATTATGAATAGCAAAGAAAAACTGTCTGATACATTACCGCACAACATTATGAATAGTCCGGTTAGGTTAGAAGGATCTCAAAATAGGACTGGGAAAATGCTGCATCATCTGAGTAAACCCAACCTTACTCATATGGACAAGGTAAAGCTTTTGAGACTTCCATTTGCTTATGTGGCACCACTCAAATTGAAGAGAAACAGCCACAGACATCCATTAATCATTGGAACATGGAATGCACAAAGTATCAATCTAGGAAAATTGGAAGTTTTCAAAAATGAAATGGAACACATAGAGATTGATATCCGCGGCATTAGTGAGCTGAAATGGACTGGTTTTGGCCATTTTGAATCAGACAACTATGTGATCTACTATGCCAGGAATGACAGTTTGAAGAAGAATGGCGTGGCATTCATCATCACAAAAGATGGTTCAAGATCTGTTCTGAAGTAAAATGCTGTCAGTGATAGAATAATATCCATATGCCTACAAGGAAGACCCATTAACATGACTGTTATTCAAATTTATGCTCCAATCACCAAAGCCAAAGATAAGGAAATTAAAGATTTTTATCAACTTCTGCAGTCTGAAATTGACCAAACATGCACTCAGAATGTGTTAATTATCACTGATGAGTGGAATGCAAAAGTTGGAAACAAAGAAGAACCACTTGGTAGTTGGAAAATTTGGCCTTGGTGACAGAAATAATGCTGGAACTCGTATGGTAGAATTTTGCAAGACCAACGACTTGTTCATTGCAAACACC
>NW_006922433.1:373713-392790 GCF_000298275.1 Orycteropus afer afer
GAGGCACTTACTGATGGAGGTTGAAGAATACAGTCTGCAGTATGGATTATGTCTCAATATAAAGAAAACAAAAATCCTCACAGCTGGACTAGTGAGCAACATCACAATAAATGGAGAGAAGATTGAGGTTGTCAAAAAATTCACGTTGCTTGGTTCTACAGTAGATGCCACTGGCAGCATCAGTCAGAAAATTAGAAGACATGTAGCATAGGGAAGGTCAACCCTGAAGGAACTGTTTCAAGTGCTGAGGAGCAAGGATGTCTCCTTGAGAACTAAGGTGCGCCTGACAGAAGCCACGATATTTCCAATCACCTCCTATGCATGTGAGAGCTGGACAAGTAATAAGGAAGACCAAAAAAGACTTGATGCTTCTGAGTTGTGGTGCTGGAGAAAAATGCTGAAAGTACCATGGACTGCTAAAAGAACTAACAGATCTGTCCTGGAGGAAGTACACCCGAAATGCTCCTTGGAAGCAAGAATGGCCAGACTTCGTCTCACCTATTTTGGTCATGTTGTCAGAAGAAACCATTCTCTGGAGAAGAATGTCATGTTTGTTAGGGTGGAGGGTTGACAAAAGAGGGGGAGGCCTTCAAGAAGATGAATTGACACGGTGGCTGCAATGATGGGCTCAAGTATAGCAGGGATCATGGAGCTGGTGCGTGATCGGGCAGTGTTTAGTTCTGCTGTGCAGGGGTCGCTCTGAGTCAGAAATGACTCGATGGCACCTAAGAACAACAATAACAAGTCAGTTTGGGGGAGCTCTGGTAGTATAGTGCCTAAGGCACTTTACTGTTAACCAGAAGACTGGCGGTTCAAACCCACCAGCCACTCTTTGGAAGGAAGATGGGGCAATCTACTTCCGTAGTTATACTGCCTCGGAAACCCAAGGAGGGGTCACTATGAGTCAGTTCCGACTCAATGGCACATAACAACAGTCAGTTTTGAGAACTGGGGGTGTGAGACCTACTTTGTTGTTCTTCAGTAGTGCTTTGCCTATCCAAGGTCTCTTTCCTTTTCATATAAAATTAGTGATTAACTTTTTCATGTCTTTAAACAGTATTGATGGAATTTGGATTGGAATTCTATTAAATATATAGATTGTTTTTGATTGTATTGATATTTTCACAGTGTTCAATCTTTTTATACATAAGCAAGGTGTATTCTTCAATTTATGTAGCTCTTTTATAGTTTCTTGAAGTAAAGTTTTGTAGTTTTCTTCATATTCATCTTTTCTGTTCCTCGTAAGATTTATTCCCAAGTATTTTATTATTTTGGTAGCTATTATAATTGGTATCAATTTCCTTATTTATTTTTCAGACACCTCTTTGCTGGTGTAGAGGGATCCAACTGATTTTTGTATGTTAATCTTCTATCCTGCTACTATGCTAAATCTCTCAAAAGTTCCAGTAATTTCATGCTGAGTCTTTTGGGTTTCCTATGTATAGGACATCAACTGCAAATACTGATAGTTTTACTTCTTTCTTACCAATTTGGATGGCTTTGATTTCATTCTTTTTGTCTTCTTGCCCTGTCTTCAACTTTTGATACAATGTTGAATAGAAGTGGAGATAGAGGGCATCCTTGTCTGGTTCCTGTTGCCAAAGGGAATGGTTTCAGTCTCTCTCTATTGAGAATAAAGTTGCCTGCTGGTTTTGCATGCCCTTTATTATGTTGAGTAATTTCCTTTCTGTTCCTATTTTTCTGAGAGTTTTTATCAGGAATATGTGTTGGATTTTATCAAATACCTGTTTTTGCATCTATTGATATGATCATGTGATTCTTTTCCTTTATTTTACTTACGTGATGGATCATGTTGATTGTTTTCTAATGCTGTGTCATCCTTGAATACCTGGTATGAATACCACGTGGTTATGATGTATTATTTTATGAATATGCTGTTGGAGTCTATTGTCTAGGATTTTGTTGAAGATTTTTACATCTATATCATGAGGGATATTTGTCTACAATTTCTCCTTCTAGTTGTATCTTTGCCTGCTTTTGGTATCAGGATTATGATTGCTTCATAAATGAGTTAGGGAGTGCTCTATCTTTTTTTATGTTCTGGAATAGTTTGAATAAGACTGGTGTCAGCTCTTCTCTCAAAAATTGGTAGAATTTTCCAGTGAAACTAACTGGGCCAGGGCTTTTTTATGTTGGTAATTTTTTTACAACCTGTTTTTCTTTTGTTATGGGTCTATTCAAATTCTCTGCCTCAATCTGTATTAGTTTAGGTAGGTAGTGTCTTTCCAGAAATTTATCCATTTCTCCTAGGATATCAAATTTGTTGAAGTACAGTTCTTCATAATATCCTGATATTATTCATTTTATTTCTATTGGTTCTGTTGTGACATCACCCATTTCATTTCTTATTCTTGTTATTTGCATCTTGTTCTTTTCTTTTGTTAAGATTTCCAGTGTTTTGTCTATTTTATTAATCTTTTCAAAGAACCAAATCCTAGCCTTGTTGATTTTTTCTATTGTCTTTCTATTTTCTGTTTCATTTATTTTGGCTAGAATCTTCATTATCTTTTTTCTTCTGGTGACTGTAGGCTTTTTTTTTTTTTTTGCTGCTCTTTTTCAAATTTTTGGAGATGATGTGTTAAGGTTTTGATTTTGGCTCCACTTTTTTTTTTTTTTTTGATGTGTGCATTTATTGCTATAAATTGCCCTCTGATCACTGCTTTTGCTGTGTTCCAAAGATTTCAGTATGTTGTGTTTTTATTCTCCTTTGAGTCAAGGAATTGTTTAATTTTATTTTTTATTTCCTCTATCACTCATTCTTTTTTAATGAGGGTGTTATTCAGTTTCCATATGTTTGCTCTTTTTCTATTGGTCTTCCTAGTGTTGATTGCTAATTTTATAGCATTGTGATCTGAGAAGATGCCGTGCAATATTTCCATGTTTTTAATTTTATTGAGGCTTGTTTTGTGGTCTAACATATGGTCTATTCAGGAGAATGTTCCATGTGTGTTGGAAAATAATGTATATTTTGCTGTTTTGGGGTGGAGTGCTCTGCAGATGTCTATAAGGTTAAATTTTTTGATTGTATTGTTTACTTATTCTGCATTTTTGTTGAGTTCCTTTCTAGTTGTTCTATCTCTTATTGTTAGTGGTATATTAAAGCCTCCTACTATTACTGTGGAGTCATCTATTTGTCTTTTCAATTCTATTAAAGTCTGATTTTTTTAGACTATTAAAGTCTGATTTTGTGTATGTTTTTTAGTCTCTTTCTAAGAGTTTTGCAGAGATGTTTATTATGCTATGTCTTCTCATTCAATTAATCCTTTAATCATTACACACTGTCTTTCCTTTTCTCTTATAGTCATTTTTTTAAAGTCTATTTTATCAGAAATTAATATTGCCACTCCTGCCTTTTCTTGTTTGCTATGTGCTTGGTATATCTTTTTCCAACCTTTGATCTTTAGTCTGTTTTTATCTTTGTGTCTAATGTGAGTCTCTTGTAGACAGCATACTGATGGCTCATGTTTTCTTATCCAGTCTGAAACTCTCCATCTTCTGAGTGGTGCATTTAATCTACTAGTATTCAGTGTGATTACCAAAAAGTATGAATTTATTGATGGCATTTTGTTATGCGTTTTCATAGTATTGCTGATTTCTTTGTTCCGTATAATTTTCTGTGCTGAGCTCATTTTGTTTATGAATCATGTTATCATTTCCTTCATTGCTATTGTTTTAAGATTTGCTAAATATTTCTACTTGTCCTCTTTTTTCATTTTGATGTGAAGGTTTATTTTTTGTCTTTGAGGTTACACTGTGATTTATTATTTTCTTCCCAAGATTAAAACAATCTTTCTTACCTGGCAATTGTCTTGACTTCCTCAACATTTAGAGATTCTGTAATTATGTTATTTTTTCCCTCCGTTTGGTTTATATTGTTCTCATTTACCAGTTGATATCTCTGGTTCCTTTTACAGTCTTATAAGCTTATTTTACTTTGGATACTTCCACAATTCTGTTTATACCATCATGTGTTTTAGTCATTAGTTGTTGTTTGCTGTTGTTGGTTCTCTGTTGGAAGAACTCCCTTTACATCACTTGTAAGATTGGTCTGGTTTTATCAAATTCCCTTAATTTCTACTTAACTGGAAATCTCCTAATTTCACTCTCATATTCGAGAGACAATTTTGCTGGGTATATAATTCTTGGGAACTCTGGTGGTGTAGTGACTAAGGCATTTGACTACTAACCAGAAGGCTGGCGATTCAATCCCACCAGCCACTCCTCAGAAGGAAGATTGGGAAATCTACGTCTGTAGAGATACTGCCTGGGAAACCCAAGGAGGGGTTGCTGTGAGTTTAATTGATTTGATGACAATGAGTTTTATATAATCCTTGGTTGGATTTTTTTTTTTTTTCAGAGTTTTGTTATCTATCATCCCAGAACTTAGTCTTTTTTTTTTTTTTTAATTGTGATTTGGGTGAAAGTTTACAAAGCAAATTCATTTTCCATACAGCAGTTCATTTTATCTCATGACATTGACTACAATTCCCCACAACATAACAACTCTCTTCCCACTTTCTCCCTGTGTCCTTCTGTCCCATGCACTACAACCCCACCTCAGCTGCCTCCCTGTGCATACATTGTCCTTCTGTTATCACATGAATGATCAGAGCTTAGTCTTATAGGTTGCCCTCTATAGGTAACTTTTCATTTTTCCCATGCTGCTTTCATAATTCTTTCTTTGTCTTTGGCTTTGGTGAGCTTTATTATGATATGTCTTGGTGATCTTCTTTTGTGGTCTATCCTGTTTGAGATTTGTGAACTTCTTGAATGGATATGTTCTCATCTTTCTTCATATTAGCGAAATTCTCTCCCAAGAAATCTTTGACAATTTTCTCTGTGGTTTTATTTGTTTCTTCCTCTTCTGAAATTTAGGGTATATGTAGGTTATTCCCAGTGATAGTATCCCACATGAATCTTAGACTTTCTACATTTTGTTTTGATATTTTGTCTGATTGATTCCTTAACCAAATAATATTGAAATATTTGTCTTCATTCTCATGAATGCTGTCTTCCACTGATTCAGTTCTACTCCTTTGCCCATTCAACATGTTATCTATTTCTGAAATCTTAGTATTAATCTTCTGGATTTCTATTTGTTGTTTTTATAAGATTTCTAATTTTCTGTATACTTTGTCAATATGTTCTTTTATAATTTTTCTAAATTGTTCTAAAGTTTTGTTTATATTTTCCTTATTTTTTTCAGTGTTTTCCTTACTTTGTCTCTTAATCTGTTGAAGGTACCTAAATATAATCCTTTTGAATTTTTATCAGGGAGTTCCAATGCTTATTCTTGATCAGGGATGTTTTCTGGTTTTGTATCCTGGCTCCTTATTTCTATTATTTTATTTTATTTTTGTGTGTGACTATGACAGTCTGTTGTCTCTAAAACATTGTGGTGGTATTATATTTATCCTTATTGTGTAAAAGAGAATGAGACTGTGTGCACAGATCTCTGTTAGCTGTTTGTAAGGGGCAGTTGAATATTGGTTGACCTGCTATTGGCTTCCATCTATTGTTGGTCAATTGGCGAAAAAAGCAAGTGTTTGCACTCACTCAGTCAGTGGGTAGAGTTGCAGGAGGTGCAGGTATGGGGAGTTTACATTGGAACATTTGCTGTATTCCACTCACTTAGGGGGAAAAAAAAGATAAAAATTAAATTAAAAATAAAAGCAAAAGAATAAAAAACTCAAACCACATAAACATATTGTTGTTGCTGTTATTTGCCGTCGAGTCGACCCCGACTCATAGCGACCCCTCCTTGGGTTTCCGAGGCAGTATCACTACGGAAGTAGGATTGCTCAACCTTCCTTCCAAGGAGTGGCTGGTGGGTTTGAACAGCCAGCCTTCTGGTTAGCAGTCAAGGGCCTTAGGCACTATGCTACCAGAGCTCCTTTAGAACAATTAAAAAAAATGCAATAAATTAGAAGAAAATTTTTCAAAGTATATTTAAAAAGAGTAAAAGAAAGATAATGAGAAAAAAAGAGAGAGAGGCTACAATCTCTGGGCAAGGAGGAATGAGAGAAAAGGGCAAAAGTAAAAGAGTAGTAAAGAAAAAAATTGGGAAAACTGCAAAAAGAAAAAATGAGAAGGGAAGAGCAAAAAGAAGAGTTAAAAAGAAAAGAACTAAGAGAATAAAAAAAAAGAATGAGGGACAGGAAAGAGGGGAAAAATGGATAAAAGGAGGAAGACAAAAAGAATAATTTAAAAACAAACAATAAATGGAAAATTGTTGGGGGTGAGGCAAGGCAACCAAGCCCTGTCATGGAACAGACCTTAATGGAATTCCTACTGGTCAAGAAGGTGGTTGGAGGTGGAGGATGGCCACACTTTTGTGCACCAAAAGTGTGCGGGGTGTAAGAATAACAAGGGGAATATAACACCTTTCTAGTCATCTGCCTCCAGTGCAGCTACCTGCACTGTCCTCAGAAAGCAGAGCCCATTCTTATGTCTCTATCCATGTAAAAGTGCTACTTGCAAACATACCAGAATGACTGTACCCTCAGGACAGACATTGCTAGTCCACAGGTCTGTTTGTCTCATTCTTCACTGTTTTCACTTCTGTCAGGCAGCAACACAGCCCTTGCTCTTGTCATCCTTAGTAAACAGAGCCAATTTTTAGGTTGCTACCGATATACACCCAAGGAGGGGTCACTGTGAGTCAGATTCTACTCCATGGCAGTGAGTTGTTTTGTTTTGTTTTGTTTTTTAAAGAGATATAATCAAAATGGCTGTGCCTTCAGGACCACTGATAGTCTGCAGCTCCATTTGTCTCTTTAATCACTGTTTTATCATTCAGATTCTTCTACTAGTTGTTATTTAATCCACTTCTTTTTCCTTGCCTTCAGATCTCAGGGTTCCAGGATAATCTTCTCAATCAGTTTCAATTGGTTTCTCATTGCTTTGTTGCATAGGGTCTGTGTATCTTGTCTGCCTATTCCACCGCATTCCTGGAGCTCTCAAAAAAACAATCTTTCAATCTTTCAAAATAACCAATGTAGCTTAATTTTTCTGTGTTCATGCCATGTTAATTTTCCTCCAACAACCAACCCATTATAAGAATTTATTGCAGAATTAAGAATTAAGATCAGTGTAATCCCTGAAAAGGAATGTAAATAAAACTTTTGTCCTATATGATACTTAGAAGAAGGAAAGACAAATATATAAGAGCAATTTCAAAAAATCAAGAAAACATCAAAAAGTTAAACACACTCCACAGAAACAGACATATACGCATGTTGTATTATTTCTTTCTGAATTTTCTCTATGATTATTCTCTTGTTCACATGGTTATTTCATATTCTATGATAGTTATGCATCCTGATTTTATTGTTTTATATATATATATATATATATATATATATAGGAGCTCTGGTAGCATAGTGGCTAAGTCACTTGACTGCTAACCAGAAGGCTGGCGGTTCAAACCCACCAGCCACTCCTCAGAAGGAAGGTTGGGCAATCCTACTTCCGTAGTGATACTGCCTCGGAAACCCAAGGAGGGGTCACTATGAGTCAGGGCTGACTCGACGGCACATAACAACAACAACACAACAGCAACTATATATATATATACACACATATATATATATATGTATATATATATAGAATAAAGCTTCAAGACATAACAATAAAATCAAATTATTCTTAAGTATAAAATCCAAACTAACATTTTTTTTAAGTTTTTATTAATGATATAATACAAAAAAAAAAACCATAAGTGAACTCCAACTCATACTGACATTATGAGACACACTACAACTCTTCCCTAATATTTCCAAGTCTGTAATCTTTATGGAAGCAGACTTTTTCTCCAATTTAATGTAGCACACATATTGTAAAAACATAACCAATAAAAATGTTGTATACATATATTTTTTCTTTGTTTTTCTCCCACTTTAATGCTTTTCTGATCAGTAATTTAGTTGTGGATTTATTGTTGTTATTGTTCTTAGATGCTGTTGAGTCGGCTCTGACTCATAGCAACTTTATGTACAACAGAACACAACAATACCCAATCCTCTTTATCTTCACACTCCTTGCTAGGCTTGAGCCCATTGTTGCAGCCACTGTGTTAATCCATCCCATGATGGTCTTCCTCTATTTTGCTAACTCTCTGCCTTACCAAGCATAATACCCTATTCCAGAACTGGTCTCCCCTGACAACATGATCAAAGTACAAGAGATGAAGTCACACAATCCTTGCTTGTAAGGAGCATTCCAGCAGTACTTCATCTAAGGCAAATTGTTTGTTCAATACTCCTTGCCAACATCATAGTTCAAATTTATCAATTGCTTGTCAATCTTCTTTATTCATTTTCCAGGTTTCATATGCATATGAAGCATTAAAAATACTATGGCTTGGGTCAAGTGCATCTAAATCTTTGCTATTTAACACTCTAGTCTTTGATCTCCTCTAGTAAGTGCTTCAAGTCCTCTTCACTTTCAGGAAGCAAAGTTGTGTCATCTGCAAATCCAAAGTTGTTAATGAGTCCTCCGATCTTGATGTCTCATTCTTCTTCATATAGTCCACCTTTTTGAATTATTTTCTCAGTATACAGATTAAATAAATGTGGTGAAATGATACAACCCAGACACACACCTTTCCTGATTTTTAACCATGCAGTATCCCCTTGCTCTGTTCTAAGGACTACTGTTGATCTATGTACAGGTTTTTCATGAGCACAATGAAGTGTTGGGGAATCTCCATTCTTAGAAATATTGTCCTGAGTTTGTTATGATTCACACAGTCAAATGTCTTTGCATTGGCAATAATTGACACAGATAAACACCTTTCTGGTGTTCTCTGCTTTCATTCAAGATCCATCTGACATCAGCAATGATATCCCTCATTTCTCATCCTCTTCTGAATCTGTGTTGAATTTTTGGCAGTTTCCTGTCTTTGTGCTGCTACAAAATTTCTTGTATTTTTTCAGCAAAAATTTCCTTGCATGTGATATTAATGGTGTTGTTTATGCTTTATACATTATGTTGGACCACTTTTCTTTGGGACGGACACAAATAAGGGTCTCTTCCAGTTAGTTGGCCTGGTACCTGTCTTCCAAATTCCTTGGCATAAGTGAATGAGCAACTCTGGCATAGCATCCATTTGGTGAAACATCTCCCTGGGTATTATATCAATTCCTGGAGGCTTTTTATTTTTTCCCTAAGGCACTTGACTGCTAACCAGAGGCTGCTGGTTCAAATCCACCAGCCACTTCTTAGAAGGAAGGTTGGGTAATCTACTTCCGTAGTGATATCTCCTTGAAAACCCAAGGAGGGGTCACTATGAATTGGGTCTTATTCGACAGTATGTAACAACAACGATTCCTTTAGTGGAGCTTGGACTTCTTCCTTCAGTATATCATTGGTTCTTGGTCATATGTTACCTCTAGAAATGATTGAATGTCAAACAATTATTTTTGGTATAGTGACTCTGTGTATCCCTCCCATCTCCTTTTGATGCTTCCTGCTTCCTGTTTCCTGTACAATATTTTGCTCATGTTGTTGTTGTTGTTATGTGCCATTGAGTCAGACCTGACTCATAACGACCCCTCCTTTGGTTGCTGAGGCAGTATCACTACAGAAGTAGATTACCCAACCTTCCTTCTGAGGAGTGGCTGGTGGGTTTGAACTGCCAGCCTTCTGGTTAGCCGTCAAGTGCCTTAGGCACTACGCTACCAGGGCTCTTATTTTGCTCATAGAATCCTTCAGTACTGTATCTCAAGGCTTGAATTTTTTCTTCAGTTCTTCCAGCTAGAGTAATGATGAATACATTTTTCCCTTTTGCTTTTCTTACTCTAGTTTTTTGCACATTTCATTACAATACTTTACTTTATCTTCTCTAGTCCCTTTTTAAATCTTTTGTTCAATTATTTTATCACATTTTTCTTCTTCGTCTGTCCTGGTCTAGGAACTCCACTGTAACCTGTCCACCATGGGTAACCCTGCTGGTATTTGAAATACCAGTGGCATAGCTTCCAGCCTCATAGCAACACAGCAGCCACCACAATATGACAAGCTGTCAGATAAGTGGTGTCTGTGAGTTTAGAGCTCAACATTTCTAAGCCTACAGATTTCCAATTTATCATAACCAAACTGTTGTTGTTGTTCTTATGTGCCGTCAAATCAGACTAGACTCATAGCAACCCCTCCTTGGGTTTCTGAAGGAGTGTAACTAAGGAAGTAGATTGCCCAACTTTCCTTCCAAGGAGTAGTGGGTGGGTTTGAAACACCAGACTTCTGATTAGCAGTCAAGTGCTTTTAGGCACTATGCTACCAGAACTCTCAACCAAACTAATGTGTATGATTAATTGACAGGTCCTGGTAAACAGGACCTCCTTTAGGAAAGATGTATTTTAGTTCAGTCTGTGCTTTTAAACAACCTGTTTGAAAATAGAGAGCTCTGGAGGTATAGTGCCTAAGGCATTGAAGAGCTAACTAGAAAGCTGGTGGTTCAAACCCACCAGCCACTCCTTAGAAGGAAGGTTAGGCAACCTACTTCCATAGTGATACAACCTTGGAAACCCAAGGAGGGGTCACTAATAAGTTTATGTCTTACACTGAAGACTTTAAGAAGATTGAACACTCCAGAATTTCTTTTCAACTAAATTTCTTAATGTTTTCGATATCATGAGTACATGATATAACTCTCTGTCACTGAGCAAAGAACAATGACTTTGATTGCAAATCACAGAAAACTCAAATTAAACTGCTTTGAATGATTGAAAAATTTACTGGCTCAATTAACTGAATAAGGGAAGCAAAGGGAGTATCAGGTCCTGTGTGATCATAGTGCCATCACTTGTCTCTTGGATTGTCCCACTCTTCCTTCTTCTATAGTCAGGTTTTCATCCTCTCACTCTTCTCTCCTCCACAACCAGGTTTTCATCTTCAGGCTGACTTATCTTATGGATGTAATTCCAAGCCTGAAGTCTTTTCATCATTAGATCAAAAACAAATTGTGCAAAGGAAATTACTGAATCCTTCCTTTAAAATACCTCTATCTCCACCATGAAAGAATTAATAACTAATCTAAAATCTCTGCTTTGACCCTTTAATTCATCCATCCCATCAAAATGATAATTTTACCAGTTGAGAATTTGTAAGTAAATTTCTATGTTAATTAAACTTTTCTGCCATTTAAAGAATGGCAATTTTTTTAATATATTCAAATAAAAAGTCAATATTTAATATAGTCACAAGTTAATGCAAACATTTCAACAATTTTACTCATAAATGAAAATTATGGCTGTCACTAGAGTAATAGAGAAAGAATTCTGGGGAGACAAAATCAATGGATAACAGACCATATTTTACTTCTACTCTCTGAGGGGGTTTAGTTTTTCAACAATACTTATAAAGATGCCCATGAGCTTATTTTACTCACCATCCTAAGTTCCAACCTCTCTTTCCCTCTCTCTTCATACTTTATCCTTACTGACCTTACCTTTAGTGACCATACATCATATATTTTTTAATATATTTTTAGATCTATTTAATATGTTCCCACCTGTCTTCTAGGAGCTCTGGTAGCTTCGTGCCTAAGGCACTTGACTGCTAACCAGAAGGCTGGTGGTTCAAACCCACCAGTCACTCTGTGGAAGGAAGGTTGAGCGACATACTTCCATAGTGATACTACCTCAAAACCCAAGGAGGGGTCGCTTTAAGTCGGGTCTGACTCAATGACAAATAGCAACAACAACCACCTGTCTTCTATTTTTCACTTCTTTCTCTTCTACATGTTAGCTTAAATACCATGTCCTGAGGGAAATGTTCCCTGATCACTTTGACTGGGTCAAGTCCCTCTTCTATTTGCATCATGATATTCTATACCTTTCTAACAAAGCATCTATTATAGTTTTTAAATTTGTCTGTTCCTCTCAATATTTGGTTATTAAATATCATCCTCACTAGAATATAATCTTGATAATTTGGTTTGAGGCAAGGGTTCTATCTCTTTATAAATATCCATGCTTACCCAATGCTTATCCCATTTGTTGGATGTATTTAGTGCACAATACATATTCTTAAAATAAATTTATTACTGAATTAGTGATTGCAAAATTGTAATCTGAACCAATTTAATTACATTCCCCAACACATTTATGAAAACTAATATTTTTGAAAATAGATATTTTTTAATATCAACCAACGTACTCATTCCATATAATTAATTAGTTTTTTGACAAGAATACAACACAAATTGACCTTGAAAACCAGTTGCTGTAGAGCAAGTTCTGCCTTACAGTGATTCTATGTGTCTGAGAATACAAGTGTAGTCCACAAAGTTTTCAATTACTGATTTTTAAGAAGTAGATCACCAAGTATTTCTTTCCAGGAGACTTGAACTACCAACCATTCAGCATGCAGCTGATCATGTTAAACATGTACACTACCCAGGGTTTAAAAGCTGCCTAAATTATAATTAAGCAATATCCACTGCTGTTTCCTTATTAGCAAAAGGACCCTCATTGTTCTGTCCAGTTTTCCTGTGCTCAATTGAGAGAAAAAGAATACATCTTCAATTCTTGTGTGTTTTGCCTAAATAAACATGACAGTGAACAAAGCACATTGTAGCCATTTAAAAATGGTAAATATTCATTTTAAAATTATTTAAAATAAAACTACTGAAAAACTAAGTTTTTTAAGAAAAATTATTATTACTAAAGCTATGCATAGAACTAGAGATCAGGCTCTAGTAGTTAAGTATGCTGATTGTATGCTCTCTTTTCAGAATAGGAATCCCTAATCAGAAATTTTTAAATGAACAATAATCAGCAATCAACTTCAATTTTAGGTACATATTAAATGGTTTATGTGATTAACTCCAGATAGGAAATATAACCAGATTAACTTTTTAAAAATATATATTTTTTTTTCAGTGTCACTTTCAAAGAGCAGAGACTAGTGAAAACATTTAAATTTGGCTGATATTTGACAAAAATAATTTCAAATCAAACATTGTTTCAGTTAGGTGCCGTTGAGTTGGCTCTGACTCATAGTGACCTTACTACAACAGAACTGGCCCTGCACCATCTTCACGATCCTTGTTATACTTGAACCCATTGTTGCAGCCCCTGTGGCTATCCATCTATTTGAAGGTCTTCCCCTTTTTTGCTGACCCTCTACTTCACCAAGCATGATCTTATCCAAGTTGCAGGATTCATATGTCAGTTTGTCGTACTGTGGTGGCTTGTGTGTTGCTGTGAGGCTGGAAGTTATGTCACTGGCATTTCAAATACCAGAGGCTTACTCATGGTGGATAGGCTTCAGTGGAGCTTCCAGACTAGACAAATTTGGAAGAAGGATGGACTGAGTTTCAATTACCCAAAGCAGTAACCCATTCATCAACAAATCCTATTGATTTTCCTCTCTTTTTTCTACTCATTTACCTTAATTCTTGGCATTACCTCTGACAAAAATTACTTGCACTCCAGTAAGGTTTTAGAGTCTGCTTATGGAGGAACTAAAATTAAACAAAGTATTAAAATGTTTCCAATTGAATTTTACTATATATACGTGTGTGTGTGTGTGTGTGTGTGTAGACAAAAAAAAAAAAAAAAAACTCACTGCCATCCAGTTGGATCCAACTTGTAGTGCCCATATGCAAGTTTCCAAGGTGGTATCACTATGGAAATAGATTGCCCAACTTTCCTGCTGATGAGTGGCTGATGGGTTAGCAGTCAAATGTCTTAGGCAGTACATCACCAAAGCTCCTATATGTGTGTGTATATATATATATATATGTATATTGCAAAATTTAATCAGAACCACTTTAATACTTTGCTTAATTTGAATTTCTCTAAAAGCAGACATAATGAAACTGCTGGAAGAAGCCCCAACCCAGGTAAGGGGAGGGAGGGAGAGAACCCACCCAAGTCAGGAAGCTGCTAGAAGAAGCCAACACTGAGGCCCGAAACAGATGAGGGAAGGCCAGGAAGTGGGTGGAGAGTTTTGGAACAGCTAAGGGAGATGAACTATCTGTCAGTTTGTGGTGACTTGAGTGTTGCTGTGAGGCAGGAGGCTATACCTACCACTGGTGTTTCAAACATCAATATGGTTACCCATGATGGACAGGTTTCTGCAGAGCCTCCAGACTGAGAGACTCAGAAGAAGGAAGAGGTCATCCACTTCTCAAAGCATTGGCCAAGGAAAAACCTTATGAATAGCAGAGGAAAACTATCTAATACATTACTAGACAACATTGCGAATAGCCCTGACACATTTTCCAATACTGTGCCGGAAGATGAGCCCCTCAGGTCAGAAGGCACTCAAATATGACTGGGAAACAGCTGCCTCATCAGAGTAAAACTGACCTTAATTATGTGGGTAAAATAAAGCTTTTGGAACCTCCATTTGCTGATGTGGCATGACTCAAACTGAGATAAAAACAGCTGCAAACATCCATTAATAATCAGAACATGAAATGTATGAAGTATAAATCTAGGAAAATTGGAAGTTGTCAAAATGAAATGGAATGTACAAAGACTTATATCCTAGGCATTAGTGAACTGGAATGGATAGGTTTGGGCCATTTGGAATCAGACACCCATATGATCTACTATGCTGGGAATGGCAAATTGAAGAGGCATGGAGTGGGATTCATCATCACAAGTGATGTTTCAAGATCTGTCCTGAAGTACAATGTTGTCAATGATAGGATAACTTTCATATGCCTACAAGGAAAGCCAACTAATACTACTATTATTCAAATTTATGCATCAACCACCAAAGACAAAGATGAGGAAATTGAAGATTTTTACCAACTTCTGAAGTATGAAATTGCCCAAACATGCTATCAAGATGTGCTGATTATGTACCACTGGTGATTGCAATGCAAAAGGTGGAAACAAAGAAAAATTACCAGTAGTTGGAAAATCTGGCTTTGGAGATAGAAATAATGCTGGAGATCACATGATAGAATTTTACAAGACCAATGACTTACTCAATTTAAATACCTTTTTTCACCAACACAAACAGCAGCTATCCATGTGTACTTTACCAGATGGAGAGCACAGGCATCAGATTGACTACATCTGAGGCAAAAGGCAATGGAGAAGCTCAATATCTTCAGCCAAAACAAGGCCAGGGGCTGGTTGTAGGACAGACCATCAATTGCCCATATGCAAGCTAAAATTGAAGTTGAAAATAATTAAAACAAGTCCACAAGAGCCAAAATATGACCTTGATTATATCCCTCCTGAATTTTTTTGTTGTTGTTATGTGCCATCGAGTTGGACCTGACTTGGCTATACTGGGAGATTTGGAAAACAGTTACCTGGCCAAGTGACTGGAAGACATCCATATTTGTACCCATTCCAAAGAACAATGATTCCATAGAATGGAGAAATTATTGAAAATATCATTAGTATTGCATCCAAGAAAAATCTTACTGAAGATAATTTCAAAATGGTTGCAGCAATGTATTGACAGAGAACTTCCAAATATGCAAGCTGAATTCAGAAGAGGATGTGGAATGAGGGATAGATGGATGTCAGGTGGATCTTGGCTCAAAGCAAAGAATAGCAGAAAGATGTTTACTTGTGTCTTATTGTTTATGCAAAAGCATTTGATTGTGTAGATCATAACAAATTGTAGATAACATTGAGAAGAATGGGAATTCCAGAATACTTCATTGGACTCATGGGGAACCAGTACATAGACCAGGAGGCTGTCTTTTGAACAGAACGAGGGGACATGGTATGGTTTAAAATCAAGAAGGGAGTGCATCAGGGTTGTATCTTTTCACCATACTTACTCAATTTCTATGCTGAGCAGATAATTTGAGAAGTTGGACTATATGAAGAATAATGTGGAATCAGGATTGGAGGAAGAATCATCAATAACCTGTGATATGCTGATGACATAGATTTGCTTGCTGAGAGTAAGCATGACTTGAAACACTTACTGATGAAAATTGAAGAATACAGTGTTCAGTATGGATTACACCTCAATATATATATAAAAAATAAATAAATCCTCACAACTGGACCTATAAGCAGCATCCAGATAAATGGAGAAAAGACTGAAGTTGTCAAAGACTTCATATTACTTGGTTCTACAATAAACACCAACGGAAGCAGCAGTCAAAATATCAGACAACATTGGCACTGGGCAAAACTCCTGCAAAAGACCTTATTCAAGTGCTGAAGAGCAAAGATGTCTCCTTGAGGATTAAAGTGTGCCTGATAGAAATGGTGGTATTTTCAATTGCCTCATATGCATATGACAGCTGGACAATGAATAAGGAAGACCAAAAAAGAATCAATGTTTCTGAGTTGTGGTGCTGGCAAAGAATGCTGAAAGTACTGTGGACTGCTAAAATACCTAACTAATCTGCCCTGGAAGAAGTGTAGCAGAACACTCTTTGCAAGCGAGAATGGCCAGACTTTGTCTCACTTACTTTAGTCATGTTGTAAGAAGAGACCATTCCCTGGAGAAGGATATCATGCTTGGTAAAGTGGAAGGGCAATGAAAGAGGGGAAGACCCTCTTTGTGTCAGTCCCAAAGACGGATTGACATAGTGTCTACAAAGATGGGCTAAGGTATTGCTGAGATCATGGAGTTGTCACAAGACTGGGAAATATTTTGTTCTGTTGTACATTGGGTCGCTGTGAATCGGAGACTACGTGAAAGCACCTAACAACAGCAGCATACATTCATACAATATGTACACACACATAAATATGCATATATATTTTTCTTACTGCAGACATCTGTTTTGGAGTCTGTATTGAATATTTCTTTGGATTAAGTAACAATAATCCTTTGCTGTTTGTTTATTTTCATTAACCAGTATGATTAACACCATGAATTGTATTTTCCCTGAGTTTCTACTGTAAGTGGTGTTTCTAAAGTAACATGACAGACAAACACCGGTTAGATTATTTTGCTGGTTATTCCATCAAATTAGTATGAGTGCCCAAATAATAGGATGGAATTCTGGTGAGATAGTACAGAGAAGAAACGACTCGACAGCACTTAACAACAACAAGAACAGTGCAGAGAAAAAAAATTATCTTGTGTTGTTTTGCATTAATAAAGCCATGAAATATAAGCACTGAACAAAATATTTACCCAATAAAGTGTACAAGAACTCCAAGCTCTTGGACAGTATGCATCCTGTTGGGGGAGACATAGTTATAATATCTTTTTGCTTATTGAAGACATAGGATGAAAGATGATGCTTCTAACTGATTTACTCAAGAAAAAGAGTTTCCTAGAGAAAATGATGCCAAGCTAAGAATCAAAATATGAATTAGACTGATGATATGTGTGTTACAAGGTGAGGATAAGAGAGAGTGAGGACATTCCAGAAAAAGAAGATACCTGAGCCAGTGGAATATATTAAGAAAAACAAAAATAACATTATTAATTAGGAAATGCCAAATATAGTAGAAGACAAATTATGCAGTATCTTCCATAACTTATCTTAAAAACAATGGGTATTTTTTATGCAGGATGGTGGCTGTTCAGATTTGTATTTTAGAGCATTTTTTGAGTGAGCACGGCTGTTGGAGGTCAGGGAACAAAACTGGAGGCAGAAGAACCATGACAACCTTTGTAGTCTCTCTTAAGTATAATGTGTTTGTGCTTATCACACTACACTTTTACTATGAAATTGATATAAAGCAGAATATATGACATTTATTAGTTCATTTTCCATGTCTTAAAACAATTTGAGATAAATAAAAATGATAGACATAACCAGAGGTATTATTAAATAACAGTGGAAAATAAAGCTTTGAAAAGAGGAAAAAGTAAATAATCTAAGCAGAAAAAATCTTTGTTTCAGGAAAATTCATATTATCCCTTTTTATCTCTACGTCTTCCTAGTTGCAATTTTCTCCTGACCCAAACATGATTTTCTCCAAGAAATGACATTTTTCTTTTCCTGAATTGGGTATTTTGCTCATGTATACAATTTGGCACTTGGTTTTGACCCTGGGCACTAGTGGGACGCAGAGATTCCAAAACATTGCTGCAGTTTACCTCACAGAACCTTTGGTTGTGAGGATTTTCTTATCAAATGTATAAAGTGTTCTGAAATAATCTCACCAGGGGATGTGGATTCTTTGTCCTCAAAATATTCAGTTCTGATTCTCCAAAAGGAAGTCCTGAGAGGTGCCAGCTCTCACTGCTGTTGTAACAATATGTGATTGCCTTGGAATTTAAAAGTTATTTTCAAGAGATAACTTTGGTCCTCCCCATTCAATCTCCCAAATAAGAAAATCTTTTCTTAGGTCTCTCAAGTACCAAGGTCACTACGTACCTATAAAAACAAGCTGGTCTGAGGACATATTTTGATAAAAGTTTGAAGGTTCAGGTTTTTTATTCCAAGTGATGCTCTAAAACAGTATTTTCAGAAACACAATGTCATCCATCAGTGTATATTGCATCCTATGCTTACTTTTGGAGCCATGTGCAGGTGGTTGGGAAAATTTCGATAAACTGATTAAGAAGATGATATTTCTAACACCTTGGCTGCTCAGAGCCCTGCTCCAACTGTCATTTCCTCCCCTTGAGCTCAGCCACGTATTGTCATTTTCTATATTTAGTCATTTCAAATTACCTTTTTCGATCCATACTCATTTTCAAGCATCCCATTCTCTGCCTTAAATCTCTAAAATTTCTACTTCATTTCCTCTGTATGTCAAGTTTTCCAAGAAATAAATCCCACTCACACTTACAATACACTGAGCCTACAATATTTTCACTCTCTCCCATACCTATGTCCTCACATTCTTATAAAACTAATATCCTTTGATTCATGATGATAAATAAAACACTCTTGTTAATCTCATTTCAGAAATATTTCCAGCAAAAATCAAAATATATTTTCATCCTACTCTCAGTATGTTAGTAGTTAAACCCACACATCATACAAAGATTGAGAATGGGTGGAGCAAATCCACAATTATGCTTACTAGTCTCATTTTAAAGTCATGATGATGAACTTCATATAATTCCTAGTGTTATCACACAGTCCTACTTTTTCACTCTCCTTCTCTATAGTGAAATTTTCACTATCTCCTTTCTTATCATTACACTTAG
>NW_006922433.1:393050-402944 GCF_000298275.1 Orycteropus afer afer
TATATACACACACACAAACACACACATATGTGTCTTTATGGAAGTAGATTGCCCCATTTGCCCCATCTTCCTTCCACAGAGTGTGGCTGATGGGTTTGAACTGACAGCTTTCTGACTAGCAGTCAGATGCCGTAGGCACTGTGCCTCTAGAACTACTTCTTCAAAAATACAAACATCCCTTTATTCCTTTTTCCCATCCAACTACTACTCTATTTTTGTTTCTTTAATAGCAAAATCCTTTCTAGCCATTTATGTCCACCCATGCCAAATTCTCTCTGCCTTTCCTGAAACTTACCACCTCACAAAACGAGCTCTTTTTAGAAATAAAAATTAACTTCTTGTCGATAAACATAATGTCAAATTGTTTTTATTTGATGAATCTGAACAACTTGTATTTGGTCACTCTCCTCTTTGATGAACCCCCCCTCCAATTTATTTCTAGAATATTCTATTTGTTCAATTTTTAATTTCAATAACTGGTTCCTCCATCTCCCCCTGACCTCTAATTGTTGGAAAGCCCTGGGGCTTAGTTTTGGATTATTTCTCCATAAATATCTACACTTACCACAATTCAAAATATTATCCATACAAATGACTTTTAAATACAATCCTTATGCTAACCATACCTGGATTTAAATCTCAAATCCACAAGCCTACCATTGTCATCTAGCCTATTCTGACTATTAGCAACCCTACAAGACAGAGTAGAACTACCCCATAAGTTTTCCAAGGAATATTGAGCCCTGCTTATCTCAAAATACATTTTTGTTAGCAGTCAAGCACTTAACCACTGGGCCACCAGGGCTCCTTGACATCTATCTATGAACTCTAAATTCATGCTTATCTACTTATCTAAAAGGATTGGATGTTTAGTGTGAATTTTAAATACAGCATGTCCACAAATGAAATCTACTTTATCCTTTGACTTCTTCATATCAGTAAACAACAAATCTTTGCAGTTGTCATCAAGCTGTCACAAACCTTTTTGGCCTTCCCTTCAAAATCTACAAAGTCTTGATTACTTTTCACACCTTCATTGCATGATTGTCTCTTGCCTGGATTTTTTGCAATAACTCCTAAGTTACATGCTTTTCTCAGCTTTTCCTCCTGGCATATAAAAAAAATAAATCAGATAATATGATTAGTTTACATCATAAAACTAGCCATGGTAGAAAAAACATTTCGTTTGCAGTAAAAGCTAAAGTAGTTATAGTGACATCTACGATCATACCTGTTTGAGGTGATTCCTTGGACATAAGACTTTGTACTGCAAAAATTACAGTCTTGTACTGGTAAACTGTGATTCCACTCCATGACACCTATCAGATTACTTCTTAGATTAGTGGTACTCAAGTTCAATAATTGTCTCCTTTACTTTTGTTCAAAAATGTCAGATGTGTTTTTGCCTCAAGGACTTTGCACTTGATACTGTCTTGTGTTGCGTGTTCCAGTTTCTTCATTGCCTTCAGTTATGGCTTACATGTCACCTTATATTGATTCCTGATTTCACTGACTATAGAAATGGAACTTTAATGCCTTGCTTATATGGTACTTCCTATGTCTTCCTTTCTGGTTTGCTTTCTTTATTTATTTTTCATCCCAGCACTTATCAACCTCCAACATCTCCTTATTGATGGCTCTGATGGTAAGTAAGTATGAAAATAAATATTTATTATTGGTTCATACCATGATAAATAGATAGATAGATAGATAGATAGATAGATAGATAGATAAAAGCAAGTTAAATAAAATTTTTCAGGATTATCTAGCACATATTGAAGAATTTTAATGATAATTCAGAGATGTAGTTGAATGTCTGGAGCTATACACTCAATTGAAAATCCCTGAGATTTTGCATATAAAGATACGATGGCCAGGTTTATGCTTCAGAAAAGTAATCTGACAAGTTTGCAAATAATAAATGGCATATGTTAAAATGAAAAAGGAACTCTGGTGGCCTAGTAGGTAAGGCATTTGACTGCTACCCAAAAGGTCAGCAGTTCAAACTCACCAGCCACTCTGTGGAAGTAAGATGAAGTGATCTACCTCTGTAAAGATTTACAACCTTGGAACCTCAATGGGAATCACTGTGAGTCTGAATAGACTTGATGGCAAGGAGTTTCATTTTTGGTTTGGTTAAAATGAAATAAGTGTATCTATTTATGTATCTGTACAAAGATATAGAGGCTGACATGGAGCATTGGAGCCACAGGACATTTTACACATGAAGTCTATTGTATTCATATCTACAGAGCATTAAATTCTGGGAATTCCCATGGACACTTAACTACAAAATACAAATCACATCTGTAGAAAACAAAAACAAGTCAATAAGGAAACACCCAAGTCAGTGTAGAGTGTTAAAAAGAAATATTAGTAGTTGGAATCATATGATTGCAGCTGTAACTAGCTTACTAATGGCTGCTTACATCAAATATTTGAAACCATGAACATATGCACAATCATACAAGACCCATAAGCATATATTTATTTACCATGTGGTAAACAAATCTACCTTTAAAAGTAATCTTAATGGAATATATGGATTTTTACTATAAAGTGAATAAAATGATTAACTATAACATGGTATGGAAGTAAGAATTTGGTCACCATCTCAATATAAAATAAGGCATACATGTACAATTTTAAGCAAACAACATACTCATTATATGTTTCTTGCAAACTGTGAAAACTTCTGAATTTCCTATGATCACTATGAACATTATATGCATTGTTTACATGGGCACTTTATATGGGAAAATATGGCAGAGTTTGCATTTTACCCTAAGAGCAAAGTCACTGATAGATTAAGAAAGGAAATAATGTTATTTATTTTGTGTTTATAAAAGATCATTCTAACTGACACGTGCAAATTTATTTGTTACTCCTTTTGTCCCCTAGAAAATTAGATGCATAAAGCATTCAATAATCATTTTTGAATGAATAAAATACGTATTAGTCCTCTCCTGTGTGTCATCCCTGTCACTGCGGGTGTAGCAGGAAACAAGATATACATGATCCACGTCCATGTGAGTTTTTAATTGGATAGAAGAGCCTAAAGAATAGACAGGTGGTTGTTGGAAGTTCTGATATGAAAGAGTACATGGCTATGATGAACAAAACAGCAAGCAACTTACATTAAAAAATAAATAAATACAAAATGAGAGGTGAAAGTGTAGGAATCATCGTCAACTGATTTATATCTCATAGAGTATTTTTAACTTAAATACAAAAACACAAAGCAATGCGTTCCAGTTATATGCCCTTTCAATTGAATCAATTTTTCTTGGCATATTCAATAAAAATCCACTTGAAATTTTAACACTAATCAAATCCCACAGCTATATCTACAGTGCACATGTTTAACAACATCTCATTTTAGACTCACTAGAAATGACAATGTCAAACACCTCCTAAATAATTATTCATGAGACAGATAGTATAGTGGTATTATGACTTACTGTAAGTATCATGAGCCCTCAAATATCACTATAGCACATAGATGATTCTCAGCAAGTTACTATTTAATGTGATTTAGATCAGCAATTCAGTCCTTTTACACAGAATAACCCATCATGTATGATTTATAATCGAAATAACATCCATATAATGATGGACAAATAAAGGGGATTAAGAACACATGTTCTTCCTAAGGACAGATAAAATTCTAACACATCATGTTTTAAAACATCATGTAGTTATCATATATAAAGCTTTATAAATAGCTGCCTACAATTTCAGGATACTATAAAATAATTAAAACTCTAGTAAAGTCCTGCAGATATGATCACCACAAAATTATATGGGAAAATAATTAACTTTCTTATTATTTGGTTCTATTCTGTCTTAGTAATTTAATCCTAATATAATAGAAATGGCACAAGTGTACGGCCTTAACAAACAGAAGTTTGGTTAGGTGGATAGAAGTCTTGAGTTCAGAACTGAAACTCTAGAGGAAGTCTTTCTCTCTGTGTGTCCCTTGGCCCTAGGGAAATCTCAACACAGGGTTCTTGGCTCTTCTTTCTTGGTGGTAATACAACCACCACCACCCCAATTTCTTCTCTTCTCTTTTTAACTCTTGTAAGATAAAAGGTGCTGCATGCCACAACCCAGTGAAATACTTTTTGCATCAGATCAGTGCTGTGATGGAATTGAGTTTGGTATATTCCACGCTAATCCTCTTATAACTGATTGGCATATCATATCAGATGACATCATGGGAAATCATTATATCACTACCACATTATATCATTACATTACTGCCAAACTCCTGAGAATAATGGGCCAATCAAGTTGACATATTTTTTTGGGGGGGGTGCATCCATGACACATTATAAATTTTTTATACTTGAAATGGAAATTCTTAATAAATGTAAGGAATGTGGCAGGCCAATTCACCTTGTCAATTGCTTTATAGTGCCTAAGGCAATTAAGTGCTAACCAGAAGACTGGCAGTTCAAACCCACCAGTTCAAACCTCAGAAGGGAGGTTGGGCGATCTACTTTTGCATTGATACTGCCTCAGAAACCCAAGGAGGGGTTGGTATGAGTCGGATCTGACTCCACAGCAGTATGTGGTATTATAAGAAGCACAGGAAAGAAAAATTATCTTGTATTTACCCAGTTATAAAAAAAGTCAAAAATATTCTTTAGCTTGTAAATGAGCAGTAGCAATAGGAAGAAATAAAAAATAAGATGTATGAGAGGAGGAAAATTTATTAAGCTCATTTTAGTTGCATATCACATGCAATATCATTAGAAATAAGAGGCCCTGCATTGTATTCCATATCACTGAAATCTTCATGTTCTGTGCAAAATTTCAGAATCACCTACCTTTAATGTTCAATATGATTTCAGGAATCTATACTTTATTACCACTTTACACAGTCTAAGAAGACTAAATTCAACCCTGGTAGTTAAAACTTTTTCTTCCTTTTTTGATATCATCACGTATAAATACTGTGAGTCTTAGTTCATTCTTTAATATTCCAGGAAGCAATGTTTCTCCTTAGTGATTTCTGTGACACTACTGAAATATAAGGATGCTGAATGGAAGGATTTTGTTTTCCTTGTTCATGGTGGTAGCACTAGCATCTAGGTAAAAAACGCATGTTTACTGCTACCCTAACTGTATCAAGCAGGATATGTTAATCTATGAAATTGGCAATCACATCCGAAAATTCTTTCGTTTATACCAATAGAGAGTCTATTCTTACTTATTCAAAAGTTCACCCTGGGGAGCTGTGATCCTTCCATGGGACCTTGGATGAAGGAGAAATCTCATTTTGTGACAGAGCAAAAGTGACATGATAAATAAACTATGAGCTCACTCAAATATTTTGCCCAAAGGCTTTTTTACACTTGATTAGTCAGAGCAAATTACATGGCCATTTCTGAGTTCAACATGGTGCAAAGTCCATGGATTTAAATACAGACTTTGCCACTTACTATGTGACTATGTGCATGTCATTTAACTATTTATACCTCATTTTCCTTATCTGAAAAGTGAGAATGGTAATAGAACATAGTTAAAAGGATTATTTTGAGGATTAATTAGATCAATAATTGTAATAGTTTTTGTTTGTTTGTGTTTTTAAAGCCTTAGTATATAATTTGACTATACTATTTTAATAACCATACAGTTTGAAATAAAATTACAGCTTAGAATATATTTTATGCAATTACATCAAATAATAATCATTGTATGAACTGAACAGTCAATGCTTTTTGTTTGTTTTGTGCTTTAAAATTTTTTGTACTAAAGAATACATGCATTCATATAATTCTGTTACAATCAGTATGATCATCATGTAAGGCCCCCACTTTATGGATTCTCATCATAAATATTCATCAGAGTGATAATGTTTTGCCAAGAACTTGGAAAACTGAATCAATGTTAACTTCATAAATTTTGTCATCTTCTTGTCCTGGATGATTTTATATAAGTTGATGAGGTATTCAATCCTTTGGCCTTATCTTTTGTCTGTCTCCTCACTTAACAATGAATGGTCTCTACTTTAAAATAAAATAAGCACCTAAGACCTTCATGTCATCTATACTAAAGTGGCATGCTAAAATCCTTTACCTGTCAAGTCAATTCCAGTTCATATTGACTCACAGTACAAAGTAGAACTGCCATATAGGATTTCCAAGGTTATAATCTTTCAGGGAGAAGACTGTCACATCTTTTTCCAATGGAAATACTGGTGAGTTCGAACTTCTGACCTTTTGGTTAGCAGCCAACTTTTTATCATTGTGCCACTTGGACACCAATTGAATATGGTTGACTCTGAAATCCAACTTTCCAATCATAGATTCTAATTAGCCACACATTTTACATTACAAATCCACTTGCTTTATTAGGGTGGTCATAAAGGATTTTAATGTATAGATGTACACTTATATAACTATATATTAGAGATAGTTGCTCAATAGTATTTATCAGTTCCCTGATAATATTAAAACTACATGAAAATATTGAAGAAAATTTTTATATTCTCTAAAATATTCTGTTGAATCATTATTGCTTGAAATTTTATTCAAATATTTTTTGTCAATAGTTGTGTGTGTGTGAGTATAGATGATGATATTCTGTATATTTTACTGTATTTGTTTTTCAATGTTGCTATTTTGTTGCTATTGGAATTACATTTTTAAAATTTATTTTTATATTTTATTTTCTATTATTTATGATTTTTTTTTCATATTGGCCTAATATCCAAACACCTTTTTAAATATCTTAATTAATTCTAATGGTTAATATATATGTTTGTTATAACATCTCAGCATACAAAATTATGTCATATGCATGTCATTAGTCATTCATTCAAATAATCATTTATTTGGTGCTCTATCTGTACCAAATGATGTGCAGAGAATTGAACATGTACTTGAATGTTCCTCAGGAGTTGATATTTTTACATACAATCTTCAAATTACGAATGAGGTTGTCTACACTATAGTATAATAAGCACAAAGATAAATGATTTAGAATTGCACATAGAAAAGATAACCAAACAAGTTTGGAGAATGAGAATGGAAAAGGAAATTTTCATTGTGAAATTGATCTTCTCATTTATACATCTAAAAAATTCTACTACATAACTAGACCATGCAATCAAAATATATTGATTGCTACTGGTGATTGGGATGCAAAAGTTGGAAATAAAGAAGAATCATCTATACTTGGAAATATGGTTTTTATGTTAGAAATGATGCCAGAGATCACATGATCAAATTTTGCAAGACCAACAATTCGTTGCAAATATCTTTTTTCAGAAACATAAATAATGGTGATGCGCACGGACCTGACCAGATGGGGTACACAGAAATCACATTGCCCAAATCTCTGGAAAGAGGAGATGGAGAAGCTCAATATCATCAGTCAAACAAAGCCAGGAACTGACTGTGGAACAGAACATCAATTGTTCATATGCAAGCTCAAGTTGAAGATGAAGAAAATTAAAACAATACTACCAGAGACAAAATATGTCCTTGATCGTTTCTCACCTGCATTTAGAGATCATCTGAAGAATAGACTTGATGCACTGAACTCCAGTGACAGAAGACTACACAACTGGTGGGATAGCAACAAGAACAGCACATAAGAAGCAAGTGAAAGGTCATTAAAAAACAAGAAAAGAAGAAAAAGGCAAAATGAATGTCAGAAGAGACTCTGAAACTTGTTCTTGGATGTAGAGTAACAAGAGGGAATTGAAAGAAATGAGGAAATAAAAGAATTGAATAGAAAATTTCAAAGGGCAGCTCTAGAAGACAATATAAAGTATTATAATGAAATGTGTGAAGACCTGGAATTAGCAAAATGAAAGGGAAGGGCACATTCAGCATTTCTCAAACTAAAAGAACTGAAGGAAAAAAAAAAAAAATCAAACCTTGAGTTATAATATTGAAGAACTCTTTGGGCAAAAGATTGAATGATGCAAGAAGCATCAACAGAAGATGAAAAGAATACATAGAGTCAACTGCATCAAAGGGAATTGGTTGATGTTCAGTTATTTCAAGAGGTAGCATATGATCAACAACCAATGATATTGAAAGAAGAAGCTCAAACTGCATGAAGGCATTGTTAAAAAATGAAGCTCCAGGAGTTGACGAAATACCCATTAAAATGTTTCAACATTCTAATGAAAGGTGATCCAACAGAATGTGGAAATTATGGAATAATATCATTAATATCACATACAAGTAAAATTTTGATGAAGATAATTCCAAAATGGTTGCAACAGCACACTAACAGGGAAGTTCCAGAAATTCATCTGGATTCAGAAGCAGTTATGTGATGAGGCATATTACTGCTGATGTCAGATGGATCCTAGCTGAAAGCAATGAATATCAAAAAGATGTTTACCTGTGTTTTATTGACTATGCAAAGGCATTTGACTGACTGAATCACAATAAATTATCGATAATTTTACAAATAACGGAATTCCACAATACTCAATTATGCTCATGATGAACCTGTACATAAATAAGAGACTGTTGCTCAAACAGAACTAAGAGAATTCTGCACAGTTTAAAATAAGGAAGTGTGTGCATCAGGATTGTATTCTTTCACCATAATTATCCAAGCTGCATGCTGAGCAAATAATCTGACAAGCTAGACTGTATGAAGAAGAACCAGCATTAGGACTGAGGAAGACTCATTAACAACCTGTGATATGCAGATGAAAAACCTTGTTTGCTGAAAGCGAAGATGACTTGAAACACTTACTGATGAACATCAAAGAGTATGATATTCAGTAAGGATCATACCTCAACATAGAGAAAACAAAAATCCTCAGAACTGGACCAACAAGCAGCATCATGATAAATGGAGAAAAGATTGAAGTTGTCAAGCATTTCATTTTACTTGGATCCACAGTCAACACCAATGGAAGTAACAGTCAAGAAACCAGATGTCTTATTGCACTGAGCAAATTTTCAAAGAACCTCTTTAGAGTATTAGAGCAAAGATATCACTTTGAAGACAAATATCCACCTAACTGAAGCCATGGTATTTTCAACTGCCTCATATGCATGTGAAAGTTGGACAATGAATAAGGAAGACCCAAGAAGAATTGATTCTTCTGAATTGTGGTGTTGACAAAGAATTCTGAAAATACCATGGACTGTCAGAAGAATGAACAAATCTGTTTTTGAAAAAGTAGAGCAGGAATGCTCCTTAGAAGCGAGAATGGCTAGACTTCATTTCATATACTTTGGTCCTGTTGTCAGAAGGGACCATTCCCTGGAGAAAGGTATCATGCATGTAAAATAGAGGGTAAGTGAAAAAGGGGAAGATGCTCAGCAAGATGGCTTGACACTGGCTTCAATGATGGGCTCAGGCACAGCAAGAATTGTGAAGATGGAGTATGATTGGGCAATGTGTCATTCTGTTCTACGTAGGGTTTCTATGAGATTTGACACAAAGGCACCTGACATCAACAAAAAAGCAGGCCATAGCATTTATCCTTATATTATATAATGGATCAAATATTGTCAGTTAACACCTTTTTTCTTTATCTTACTCTTCATCGTTTTACAATCACTGCTTTTTTCACAAATATGAATTTATTATTGTTAAACAATTTCCTGTGTTTTGCTTCTCTTTGCCTTATAATAAATCAACTCTAAGCCTTTTTCCCGCATTCATCATTTGTTGTTGTGGATGGTTGCCAATGAACTAGCTCAGACTCATGGTGACTTTACACAGAACAGAATAAAGCTTTGCCTTGCCCTGTACTCTAATCTTCATGACAATTGATATGTTTGAGTACATTATCGTAGCCATTCTGTTAACCCATCCCTTGGAGGGTTTCCTCATTTTTGATGACCCACTACTTTACCAAACATTTTCTCTTTCTCTAGTGATTGTTTTTTTTTTTTTTTTTTTTTT
>NW_006922433.1:409118-411317 GCF_000298275.1 Orycteropus afer afer
AGTATAGCAGGGATTGTGGGGCTGGTGCGTGATCGGGCAGTGTTTCGTTCTGCTGTGCATGGGGTCGCTATGAGTCGGAAACGACTCGACGGCACTTAACAACAACAACAACAACCACACAAAAATATTTTTGTACATCCTGCTCTGCTCAGTAGCCACTAGGGTCTCAAAAGCTTGCAAGTGACCATATGGATGGAACAACTGGTTTCTCCTCATCCAGAGTGAAGAAAACCAAAGAAATATGGAAACAATTACTCCAATGGACTACTAGACAATACAAACCTCAGCCTATATTAGCAAAAGATGATAAGAACTAGATGGTGCCTTGGTATCACTGTCAACCACTAAGAAAGGGGTCAATGCAGGAAATACAGTGGGAGAAAAACGTCAAACAAAACGCAAAATCATAAAAAAGAACAGGCTGACTGGTCTGATACTGACTGGTGGAACCCCTGAGATTATGGCCCCTAGACTCCCTTCAGGCATGGACTTGAACTCCTGTGACTTCCAGCCAAACAACAGACATGCATAGAAGGTGAACATTTACATCACTTAGGCACTTTCCTAGAATCAATCATTGGAGATCAGAAGGGCAGTATTTGGACAGGGATATAGCTCCAAGGGCAGGAATACATAAGAAAGAAGGGCACAGGGAAAAGGTAATTCTAGGGAGGAAGTGGGAGGAGAGCTGTTACATTATGGGATTGCAATAATTGTCATGTGTATGAACTACTGTATGGAAAATTAATTGACCCTGTAAAGTTTCATGCAAATCACAATAATAATTTAGAAAACAAGGGGGGAAAAAAAAGGAAGAACAATCAGTCCAGCATCTGCCAAACTACTGAGAATCATAGCCTAGCTCAGATGACACACACCATTAATCATCACAGGTCTCCACTAACTGTATTATGAAAAACTATAATAGCACCCACTTACCATTCTTTAATCTGCTTACTTGGTTTTATTTTTCTCCTTAACATTTTAAACCATTAACTTGAAGAATATTGAATATGTCATGGATTACCAGAATGAAAAAAAAAATTGTCTTGGAAGAAGTATAGCTGCAATGCTCCTCAGAAGTGTGGATGGTAAGACATCATTTCACATATTTTGGACAAGGGACCAGTCCTGAAGGAGGACATCATTCTTGGTCAAGTAGAGGGTCAGTGAAAAAGAAGAAAACTCTCACCAAGACAGATTTATGTGGTGGTTGCAACAATGGGCTCAAACATAGCAACGATTGTGAGGATGGTACAGGACTGGACAGAGTATCATTCTGTTGTACCTAAGGTTGTTATGAGTTGGAATCAACTCTATGGTACCTAAGAACAAATATACAATATATTTTACTTGTCTTAGTTATCCAGTGCTGCTATAACAGAAATACCATAAGTGGACAATTTTAAAAAGCTAGAAGTCTGAATTCAAAGGGCTGGCTCTAGGGGAAGTCTTTCTCTCCCTGTTGGCTCTGGAAGAGTGTCCTTGTTTTTTCTGAGCTTCTGCTCCTGGGCAATCCTAGTGTAGTTTGATGTCTCTCATCCTCCATACCTACTTCACTTGCTTACTTTTTAAAAATCTCTTTTATATTTCAAAAGAGATTGACTCAAGAGGCACACTACACTAATCCTAATTCACTAACATAACAAAGAAAACAAAATCCTGAATGAGATTATAACCACAGGCTAGGATTTACAACACATCATTTCGGGGGACGCAATCCAATCCATATGATCTGTTAATCTTACTTGTTTGTTTCACTTCAGTAGGCTCCCTGAAGGCTGAATTTTGTTGCTTTCACAGCTATATCCTTCATGTTCAGGAGAATTCCTGATATATAAGCAGCTCAATATATTTATTGAATAATTGTTAAGATGAGTAATTGAATTTATTTTGTCTAATTTCATTGAGCAGGATAATTTTCTTCTGGTAAAAGAAATTTTCTAGAATTATTCAGTTGATCATTTCTTCTTCTCTATACCAGTTATTGGCACTCAGGTGGCATAGTATCTAAGGCATTTGACTGCTAACCAGAAGGCTGGGAGTTCAAACCCACCAGCCACTCCTCGGAAGGAAGATGGGGCAATCTAATTCTGTAGTGACACTGTCTCAGAAACCCAAAGAGGGATCTCTATGAGTCGGATCTGACTCAGTGGCAGTGAGTATGGTTTGTTTGGTTTCAAGTCCCTTAATGTTTTT
>NW_006922433.1:411417-414260 GCF_000298275.1 Orycteropus afer afer
CTGCTTCTAAGAAACATTCTGGCTATTTTTCTTCATTATCTATATGGACTCTTGTATTTCCAGGGATGGAATTATGTGATTATATTATCTTATCAAATTCTGAATGGACAGAACCTACTAAAACTTACATTAGACTACTGCTTTTTTTTCCCTTTTATTTTTAATTCAGAGATTTGAATATGAAATTATTAGTGTTAAGAGGTGAGCTGCCAGTTAAGCTGCCAGGTGTTGGGGTGGCCATGTAAGACAATAAGTCAAACTGAAAATAATAACCAAACCTTTAATCACTCCCTGCAAAAGTATAAGCAAGAGGTTTGCTCTGAGAAAATACCAACTTCCTTACTGTTTTCTTTTATCTATGGAACTGTGTTTAGTGAGGATCAGGTAGATACAAAAGGCTTCCTGTAATTTATGCAAAAGGTGCTGAGGGGAGGGAGAAATGGAAATACTAGGAGTGAAAAATACTGAGTACTGGTTATTGAGTCAGAGTAGAGAAAATGCATTCAAAGTCCCCCAGATCCCCATAAGGCAGTCCCAACAGAGACTCCTAAGAAAGGTCTCTGATGAAGCCCCAGATAAAGGGGACTCTGAATGAAGATGCCTGGACTAAGATTTACTTTTGCCCTGTCCCCACTAGGACCTACCTAGGAGGACAAGGGAAAGTGACTCCTTGATTGTCACTTCCTTCAGAGACTGCAATGCATTGGCAGTGTATCAAATGTGGTATGAAGAAAGAAGCACTTCCCTGTAAAGCTTGTCAGGTAAAGCCTTTGAAATTGCCTGTAATCAAGCCTGTACAATCATACATTGGTTTTTGGCCAGAAGTCAGACTCTTGAATCATAAATGGAAGTTGGTTGTGTTTTTAAATGAAACATATACTTATAAACATCTGTGTTTATATCATAAAATTTCATAGACCAAGCAACGAATTATCATGGCAACTTTCATAAAATTTTCTGCAAGCAAGAGTTTTGGGGAAAAAAAAAATCATGCCAAGACAATTATATAGCATTTAACAAAAATCTATATTCAAAGAAAAGTACTTTTTATCATGAGACATGATTCCTAAAATGATCTGACTTACATCAAAATGATCACAATTCCCTATACATTAAGAATGAGGCATTTAATATGACACTTGTTTTGCTTTTTCACTTCTTAATGCTTTTGAGATGTCATGAAGTTAACAATGACCTAGAATATTTTCCCAATTTTTGCAGAAGCAATCTTGATTACATTTTTCCATTAATAATATATATTAATAAATGCAGTGTTTAGTTTGATTTGATCAATGGGAAATAACAAGACTGTGAGTTTTATGAATAGAGAAGAGGAATTGAGATTTGAAGTGATTTGAAGTCATATAATCTTCAACAAATGGAAATCTTAAGCCTGAGTTGCTTGTGTGTATTTTAGTACTCTGTTAATGAACCAGTCATTGCAATACATATTGTGTAGTGTATTTACAAAAATATAATTGTAAATACTTTTCTCTCTTATTGAAACACTTCCTGTTTGAACACTTCTTTTTCTCTTACAGCTCTGTTTCACCAAATAAATTAGTACAATAAATTTTGTATACATTTTAATTAGCTCTTATTTTATTAAACAGTGTGTGTCATTTTATAATTAAAATAGTATTGAATATTCTAAGACAGTCATTCCTTACCACAACTCTCCTTTTCTTCTTTATTTTTCTCTCAAGAGGCAACTACTTTGACCTTTTTAGCTTTATTTTTGTATTTACATATGCCTTTTATCAGTATAATGCATACACTGTTATCTTTGATTAATCTTTTTTGAACAATGTTTATTGACTTCTATAAATGAGAGAAATAGCTCATATTTTATGATTTACTTTGCTGTGTACTCCTCTCCTACCTTCTAACAGAGTTATATTGCATTTTGTGGTTAAGTCTCTATTTGATTTTCACACTATTAAACTTATAAAATTACCCAGAACTGAACATTAGAGTTGTATATAATTACAATTTACCTTTTATTTTTCTCTCCAGTTAATGCTTATATGTTTTTCCCATTATCTTAGATTTATACATATATAGAGACAGATGGACAGTAATTAATTCAAGGAAATGGTTCATGCAATTAGGGGGACTGGCATGTCCCAAATCTGTAGATCAATCAGGAGGCTGAAAATTTCTGCTGGATCCCAGGATTGTGGGAGCTGGTGAATCAAATTCTGCAGGTCAGGAGGCAAGCTGGACACTTCTGCTGGCTTTATGTCCCAGGAACCAGAGACCAGGTGATAAGAAGAGTGCAGGGTTGAGAGAGAGAACAAACTTTGCCAGAACCTCACCTCCAAAGAGAGTGTTGTTTCAACTGATTGTTTGATCGCATCAGATCACATCATAGAAGGTGATCACATTATGTTACGTTAAGGAAGAACATTTCTATGTAAGGCTGGCAGACCATATTTCTACATATGTATTTGCATGTACTGTAAGAATGTCCCTATAAATAGAACTAACAGAGAAAAAAGTTAGGATAACTTCTTAGCCACACCATCCACTGTGATAGAGCAAGTTGATAGGCCTGTGGGCTTAGGACCACAGTCATGGGAGACATCAAGCTCAATTGGCATAATATACTACATAAAAGGAGGGACCGGGTCTCTAGGAGCAAGGTAAGCACGGGCGGGCTGGTGCTTCCTCACTGATCTGCACTGAACACTTTCCCTTGTTACCCTCCTGAGAGGGACCGGGTCTCCGGGAGCAAGGTAAGCACAGGCGGGCTTGTGCTTCCTCACTGATCTGCACTGAACACTTTCCCTTGTTACCCTCCCGAGAGGGACCGGGTCTCCGGGAGCAAGGTAAGCACAGGC
>NW_006922433.1:417870-418932 GCF_000298275.1 Orycteropus afer afer
CTTCCGTAGTGATAACTGCCTCGGAAACCCAAGGAGGGGTCGCTATGAGTCGGGGCCGACTCGACGGCACATAACAACAACAACAACAACAACCTTGTAGTGAAGAAGATTGGAAAAACTTATTGATGAAGGACAAAGACTACAGTCTTCAGTATGAATTACACCTTAACATAAGGAAAAAAAAAATCCTTACAATTGGACCAATAAGGAATAGTATGATACATGGAGAAAATAATGAAGTTCTTAAGGATTTCACTTTACTTGGATCCACAATCAATGCTCATTGAAACAGCAGTCAAACAATCAAATGTCCTATAGCATTGGGCAAATCTGGTTCAAAAGACCTCTTTAAAGTCTTAAGGAGAAAAACTGTCACTTTGAGGACTAAGGTGTGGTTGGCCCAATCTGTGGTATTTTCAAATGCCTAATATGCATACAAAACTGGATGATAAATAAAGAAGACTGGAGAAGAACTGATGCCTTTCAACTATGGTGTTGGATTAGAGTATTGAATATACTCATGGCCTAGAAGAACAAATATATCTGTCTTGAAAGTAGTACAGCCAGAATGCTCTTTGGAAGCAAGGATGGTGAGCTTTTGTCTCACATATTTTGGTCATATTATCAAGAAGGACCTATCCCTGGAGAAAGATATCACACTTGGTAAAGTAGAGGGTCTGCAAAAAAGATGGAGACACTCAGTGAGATGAATCAACACAGTGGCTACAACAATCACAATTGTAAGGATGGTTCAGGACCAGGCAGTGTTCCATTTTTTTGTACATAGGGTCACTGTGAGTTGGAACCAGCTCAATGGCACATAACAACACACCAAAATATACTTTCATTTAGTTTATCTAATTTAATCTGTGGACTATGAATGGGGAACAAGTAGCCGACTGTAATCTTCTGAGTACTTTGACAATTGTCAACTTAGAATTTTCCTTTTAAGATGTCTGTTGTTGTTATGTGCCATCGAGTCAAACCTGACTCATAGCGACCCCTCCTTGGGTTTCCGAGGCAGTATCACTACGGAAGTAGGATTGCCCAACCTTCCTTCCG
>NW_006922433.1:419032-419581 GCF_000298275.1 Orycteropus afer afer
CCCAACCTTCCTTCCGAGGAGTGGCTGGTGGGTTTGAACCGCCAGCCGTCTGGTTAGCAGGCAATTGTCTTAGCCACTATGCTACCAGAGCTCCTTTTAAGATGTCTAGGGAATCCTGATGTCCATAGCTTTCAGTGTTTTGAACTAGTCAGAGTCTCTAGGTGATGCAAACTGAATACACTCACTTATTAACTGAAAGGTTGATGGTTCAAGTTTATGAATGTGCTGCTGAAGATCTATATTTTTTCTGCATAAAACATAATATGTGAATTCTGTTGGATACCTAGTTCCACTCTGACAGTAATAGACCACATGGGATGGCTTTAACAAACCAAAACCAAACTCACTGTCATCGAGTTGGATCTGACACATAGCGACTTCTCCTTGTGTTTCCAAGGCAGTAGCACTATGGAAGTAGATTGCCCAACCTTCCCTCTGAGGAGTGGCTGGTGAGTTTGAACCTTCAGCCTTCTGGTTAGCAGTCATGTTTTTAAGGCACTATGCGACCAGAAGGAGCTCTGGTCGCATAGTGCCTAAGGCACTTGACTA
>NW_006922433.1:419708-430031 GCF_000298275.1 Orycteropus afer afer
CTATGAGTTGGGGCCGACTCGATGGCAAATAACAACAACAACAACATGCCACCAGAGCTCCTGGCTTTAACAAACAGGAGTATATTCTCTTATAGTTTGGAGGCTTTAAATCTGAGTTTGTAGTGCCAGTCTCTAGGGGCTGAATGAAAAGTCATCAACCTTGAGTTTCAGCTCTGCCTCTTGCTCCCAGCCCACTGAAGCTGGAGGCTTTTCTTCACTCAGACAGCTGCTGGTTTCTGAGGCTGACAAGGCCAAGGTTCACAAGTAAAAAGACACAATCCCAATGTTACCAAACAACATGGCAAGTTACTAATTCAAGTCCAGTTGAAGTCCTAAGATCAGTAGGCATAGCAGGCTGTTGAACAATGACTTGGCTACATGCAGAATTCGAGCATACCAAAAGGCTGGAGACCATTTCCAAAGCTTTTCCTTATATACAGGAAGCAGACCACATCCCTAAGGCTGCTACTCAGCTGCTCACAGTAGATTCTACAATGGAGTTGATTACCAGCCTCATAATGGGGAATAATACAACCAGCTGCCCAGCCACTCAACCAGGCCCAGCCAAGTTGACACACAAACATAATTACCACAATGAACATAAGAAACTACACATGCACATAATGCACATAGCATGCATATTAAACTAATACGTGAAGGTGTTGCATGGTTTACAAGAAACAAAATAAAGCACATATTACTTGTGTAAAAATACTGTACTTCCCTAAAAGAATCATCTACTGAAAATCTTATGGAGCACTGGTTTACTGATGCATGCAGAGTTGGAACTGACTTATAGCAATTAGTAACTTGTAGTTTCTTCAGACAGGATTATGTCAATCTCCTACCTAAGGGTCAGTGATCTGGGATAAGTGAAAACACCAGTATGCACTATACATAGACCTAATTATTTCCATCCACCACTCGTCTGTCAGTTTGTTGTACTATGGTGGCTTGCACATTGCTGTGAGGTTGGAGGCTATGCCACTGGTTTTTCAAATACCAGCATGGTCACTCATGGTGGACAGGTTTCAGTGGAGCTCAAGACTAAGACAAACTGGGAAGAAGAAAGAGGTCATCTATTTCTCAAAATATTGATCTGTGAAAATCTTACGAATAACAGTGAAGCACTGTCTCATGTATTGGCAAACTTTTTGAAAGGCCCTGAAACATTGCCTGATATACTGCCAGAAGATTAGCCTCTCAGGCTGGAAGGCACCAAAATACAACTGGGGAAGTTCTGCCTTCTTAAAGCAGAGTGAACCTTAATGACATGGATGGAGTAAAGCTTTCCGGATCTCCATTTGTTGATGTGGCACCACTCAAAATGGGAAGAAACAGCTGCAGACCTCCATTAATAATCAGAACATGGAATGTACAAAGTATGAATCTAGGAAAATTGGAAGCTTTCAAAAATGAAATAGATTGCATGAAGATTGATATCCTAGGCATTAGTGAGTTGAAATATACTAGTGTTGGCCATTTTGAATCAGACAATCATATGATCTACTATGCCAGGAATGCCAAGTTGAAGAGGAATGGTGTTACATTCATCATCACTAAGGAAATTTCAAGATCTATCCTGAAATAGAATGCTGTCAGTAATAGGATAATATCCATACATGTACAAAACCAAAAAAAAAAAAAAAAAAACTCTGCCGTCAATTCAATTAGACTCATAGCAACTCTTCCTTGGGTTTTCGAGGTGGTATCTCTACAGAAGTAGATTGCTCAGTCTTCCTTCCCAGCAGTGGCTGGTCAGATGGAATACACAGGAATCAGATTGACTACATCTAAGGTAAGAGGTGATGGAGAAGCTCAATATCATTAGTCAAAACAAGATCAGGAGATAACTGTGATCATAAATTGCTTATATGCAAGTTCAAGTTGAAGGTGAACAAAATTGAAACAAGTCCATGGGAACCAAAATATAACCTTGATTATATCCCACCTGAGTTTATAGATTAGCTGAAGAATACATTTGATGCATTGAACACCAATGACTGAAAAATGCACAAGTTGTGGGATGACATCAAGAACATCATACATGAAAAAAGCAAATGGTCTTTAAAAAGAGAGGAAAGGAAAAAAGACCAAAATGGATGTCAGAAGAGACTGTGAAACATGTTCTTGAATGGTGAGTAGCTAAAGTTAATGAAAGAAATGACAAGATAAAAGAACTGAATAGAAGATTTCAAAGGTGGTTCAAAAAGACAAAATAAAATATTATAATAAAATGTTTAAAGATCTGGAGTTACAACACCAAAAGGGAAGAATACCATCAGCATTTCTCAAGCTGAAAGAATTGAAGAAAAAAATCCAAGCCCTGAGTTATAATATTGAAAGATTCCATGGGCAAAATATTGGATGATGCAGGAAGCATCAAAAGAAGATGGAAGGAATATACAGATTCACCATACAAAGCAAAGAATTGATCCATGTTCAACTTTTCAGGAGGTAGCATATGATCAAGAACCAATGGTATTGAAAAAAATGTCCAAGATGCATGGAAGGAATTGGTGAAAAAAAAAAAAAAAAAAACAGGCTCCGGGAATTCATTGAATACCCATTGAGATGTTGCAAGAAATAGATAAATAAAGCACTAAAGATGCTTACTTTTCTATGCCAAGAAATTTAGAAGACAGCTACCTAGCAAGCTGACTGGAAAGATCCATATATGTGCCCATTCTAAAGAAAGGTGATCCAGCAGAATGTGGGAACTATCCAACAATATCATTAATATAATACAGAAGTAAAATTTTGCTGAAGATAATTCAAAACGAGTTGCAACAGTATATTGACAGGGAACTTCTGGAAATGCAAGCTGGATTCTATACAGGACATGTAACAAGGGATATAATTGATGATGGATTTTAGCTGAAATTAAAGAATAACAGAAAGATCTGTGTTTTATCAACTATGGAAAGGCATTTTTTGACTGTGTGGATCATAACAAACTGTGAATAATGGGAACTCAGAGCATTTAATTGTACTCATGAGGAAACTGTTCAAACAGAACAAGGGAATACTATATGGTTTAAAATCAGGAAGGATGTGCATCAGGGTTGTATCCTTTCACCATACTTATTCAATCTGCATGCTGAGCAAATAATATGAGTGCCTGGACCATGTGAAGAGGAATGAAGCATCAGAATGAGAGGAAGAACCATTAAAAACCTGTGATATACAGATGACACAACCTTGCTTGCAGAAAGTAAGGATGACTGGAAGCACTTACTGATGAAGGTCAAAGACTACAGTCTTCAGTATGAATTACACCTCAACATAAAGAAAACAAAAATCCTCACATGACCAAAAAGCATCATCATGATAAATGGAGAAAAGATAGAAGTTGTCAGGGATTTCATTTTACTTGGATCCACAATCAACTCTCATGGCAGCAACAGTCAGGAAATCATAGGTTATATTGCACTGGGCAAGTCAGCTGCAAAAGACCTCTTTAAAGTATTAAGAACCAAATACATCACTTTGAAGACTAAGATGAGTCTAACCCAAGCCATGGTATTTTCAATGATCTCATATACATGTGAAATCTGGACAATGCATAAGGAAGAATGAAAAAGAGTCTCTTTGAATTGTGATGTTGGAGAAGAATACCGAAAATACCATGGACTGACAGAAGAATGAACAAACTGTCCTGGAAAATGTACAGCCAGAATGCTTCCTGGAAGCAAGAATGGCAGGACTTCGTATCATGTACTTTGGTCATGGAGTCTGAAGGGACCATTCCCTGGAGAACGATAGATACCATGCTTGGTAAAGTAGCAGGTCAGTGAAAAAGGAGAAGACACTCAAGAAGATGGATTGATTCAGTGACTGTAATGATGGGCTCAAATATAGTGTGATAGCTAAGTTCTGTCAACTTGTCTGGGCCTGGTGTTAAGTAGCTGGGCAGCAAGATGTAGTTATTCCCCATGATGAGACTGGTAATCAACCCCATGGTGGAATCTACTGGAGCAGCTGAGTAGCTGCCTTAGGGATGTGGTCTGCTTACAGTATATAAGGGGAAGCATTGACAAAAGTCTTGGAGTTTTGGGCATGCTTGGAACCTTCTTTTAGCTGAGTCTTCATTCAGCAGCCTTCCATTCAGGCCCTGCCAATCTTAAGATTGTTCCTGAATAAGATTCTTCTTGAATTTGAACAAGTGGCTTGCTGTGTCGTTTGCTAATTTTGAGACAGTGCTTTTACTTGTCAACTTTGGGTTTGTAGGCCTCATCAGCCAGCACCTATCTGAGTTAAAAGATGCCTCCAGCTTCTATGGGTTGAGAGCAAGCAGGAGAGTTGAAACCCAAGGCCAAGGGTCTTTCACCCAGCCCCTAGAATTAGCAGTTTGAACTCAGACTTCTAGCCTCCTGAATTGTAAAAGAATAAACTCCTGTTTGTTCAAGCCACCCATTTGTGGTATATTTTCTGTTAGAGTAATACTAGAGGTAACCAAACATATAGCAAGGACTATAAGGATGGTATATGACTGAGCATAGGGTGGCTATGTTTGAGTTGACTCAAAGATACCTGATAACAACAAAAGTTATTTCCATACATGATTGATGTTGTCAACTACTAGTGATGTCTCACATTCCAAAGACCCTCTCCTTTGCCATTTACAGAGCATTCTCCTCTTCCTTTGCACTAGGTGCTAGTATGTATAGGTATCCAACTTCTATATTGTATTTCAGTCTGTCCACTTTACTTCAACACACCTTAATCCACAATTATAAGTATAATGAAATATACAAAAACCTGGAGTTAGAAAACCAAAGGGAAGAACACAGTTGGCATTTCTCAAGCTGAAAGAATTGAAGAAACAGTGTAAGCCTCGAATTGCAATGTTGAAAGATTCTATGGGCAAAATATTGAATAATGCAGGAAACATCAAAAGAAGATGGAAGGTATACAGAGTCACTGTACCAAAAAGAATTGGTTGATGTTCATCCATATCAGGAGGTGGCATATGTTCAAGAACCAATGATACTGAATGAAGAAGTCAAAGCTGTACTGAGGGAAGTGGCAAAAACAAAGCTCCAGGAATTGATGGGATACCCAATGAGATGTTTCAACAAAACAAATGCTGTGCTGGAGGTACTCACTTGGTTATGCCAAGAGATTTGGAAGACATCTACCTGGCCAAATGACTGGAAGAGATCCATATTTGTATCCATTCAAAAAAACAGTGATCCCACAGAATGTGGAAATTATCAAAGAATGTCATTAATATCACACACAAGTAAAATCTTAAGATAATTCAAAAGCGGTTGCAGCAGTATATTGACAGAGAACTTCCAGAAGTGCAAGCTGGATTCAGAAGAGGATCTAGAATGAGGGCTACCATTGCTGACGTCAGATGGATCTTGACTGAAAGCAAAGAATAACAGAAAGATGTTTACTTGTGTTTTGTTGACTATGCAAAGTTATTAGATTATGTGAATCAAAACAAATTGTGAATAATATTGAGAAGAATGGATTCCAGAACACTTAATTGTGCTCATGAAGAACCTGTACATAGACCAGGGGACTGTTGTTCAAACAGAACAAAAGGACAGTGTATAGTTTAAAATTAAGAAGGGAGTGAGTCAGGGTTGTATCCTATCACCATACTTATTCAATCTATAATCTGAGCAAATAACCTAGAAACTGGATTATATGAAGAAGAATGTGGCATCGAGATTGGAGGAAGACTCATTAACAACCTGCAATATACTGTAGTCACAACTTGGTTAGCTGAAAGTGAGGATGACTTGAAGCACTTACTGATGAAAATTGAAGAGTACAGTCTGAAGTATGGATTACACCTCTATATAAAGAAAACAAAAATCCTCAAAACTAGACCAATAAGCAGGTTCAGGAGAGATGGAGAAAAGATTGAAGTTGTCAAGGACTTCTTATCACTTGGTTCTAAAATTAACACCAATGGAAGCAGCAGTCAAGACATCAAAAGATGTATTGCATTGGGCAAATCTGTTGCAAAAGACCTCTTTCAGGTGGAAAAGAGCAAAGATGTCTCCTTGAAGACTAAGGTTTGGCTAACACAAGCCATGGTATTTTCCATCGCCTCATATGCAAGTGAGGGCTGGACAATGAATGAATAAAGAAGACTGAAGAAGAGTCAAGGCTTTCTGAGTTGTGATGTTTGCAAAGAATGCTGAAATTACTGTGGACTGCTAAAAAAAAAATAATAAATCTGTCCTGGAAGAAGTGCAGCCACAGTGCTCCTTGGAAGTGAGAATGTCCAGACTTTACCACACGTACTTTGGTCATGTTGTGAGGAGGGACCATTCCCTGGAGAAGGATATCATGCTTGGCTAAGTGGAAGGTCATTAAAAAAGGGAAAGGCCCACAACAAGATGGATTGACCTGGTGGCTACAATGATGGGCTGAAGTATAGCAGGGATCATGAAGCTGACACAGGACTGGGTAGTGTTTTGTTCAACTGTACATAGAGTCACTATGAGTTGGAGACATCTTGATGGCACCTAACAACAAAAATGCACAATTACTGAACCCGTTAACATTTTTGAGTTCTCTACCATCCCATTCTTGACTTTCATGAATACTAGTTGAGTTTCCAAGTTCCAAAATCTAGTTTATATTGTACTCTGTTCACTCCAATGGTATGGCTTTATTAAAATTCCTTTGAGAGTGTTTGTGAGCAAGCAAGATTAGATGTATATGTTCAATCCATCATCTTTATCTAAAAGTTACCTATTCTCTCATAATAAATAAATCAAGCACACACAACTTTGCCATGCTAAAATAATACTCTATATTTTTAGATGAAAATATTTTAATAATAGTAATACATATTGTGATAGCAAATGAAGCACTATTTAGCACATAAATATACAATGCTTATTTGCTCTTCAGTTTTGATCTCTTGGGTAAGTACACTGTGGTAGTTCAGTTTGTGTGTCAACTTGGCTGGGCCTGGTTGAGTAGCTGGGAAACTGGTGGTAGTTATTCCCCTGCCAACATGGTAATCAACTCCATGGTGGAATCTACTGTGAGCAGCTTGAATAACTGTCATACGGAATGTGGTCTGCTACCTTGGGGAATGGTCTCTAGCTTATGGTATGCTTGGACCCTGCATGTAGCTGTGTTGCTGTTTAGCAGCCTGCCATGCTCTGCCAAACTTGAGACTTACAATGGACTTAAACTAATGGCCTTCCATGTGTTTTGGTAACATCGGGACTGTGCCTCTTGCCCAAGGCTGCCATGCCCAAGAGGGAGAGGAACAGGGCCCGCCAGGCAAAGGAAGTGAGGTGACCTCACTCAAGAACTAGGGAACGGGAGTCACACAGTAGAGGAGACCTGTACAGATACCACCCATTGAAGATATGTACAGGTGCAAAGTTGACATGGGGTGGAATTATGGTGGTTATGTTTGTGTGTGAACTTGGCTGGGCATGTTTGAGTGGCTGGGTGGCTGATGGTAGTTATTCCCCATAATGAGACTGGTAATCAACTCCATGGTGTGAGATCTACTACAACCAGCTGAGTAGCTACTTTGGGTATGTAGTCTGCTTCCTGTATATAAGAAGCAGCTTTGGGAATGGTCTCTAGCCTATGGCATGCTTGGACCCTACATGTAGCCACGTCATTGTTCAGTAGCCTGCCATGTTCTGCCGACCTTGGGACTTACAATGGTCTTAAATTAATGGCCTGCCATGTGTTTTGGTAATATCAGGACTATGCCTTTTTATTTGTCAGCCTTGGGCTTCTCAGCCTTAGCAGCCAACAGCTGTCTGAGTGAAGAGCTGAACCCAAGGTTGAGGGGATTTCACCCAGGCCCTAGAGCTTGGCACTTTGAACTTAGACTTAATGCCTCCAAACTGTAAGAGAATAAACTCATTTGTTAGGGCTGTTGCATTAGTGGTATATTCCTGTCAGAGTGGCACTAAGTAACCAGAACAGAATACAGTACCAAGAGAGTGAGGTGCTGCTCCAACAGATACCTAAAATGGGGAAATCTAGAATGGGGAAACAGGAGTGCAGTGTGTCCTTGACCCTGGACGCTGAGAGAGAGAACCCAGCATATGGCATGAGAGATGGCAGGAGCACAGCTAAGAGACCAACATGAGAGATGTCAGGAGAAGAGCTGAGAGACCAACATGAGAGACAGCAGTAGCAGAACCCAGAGACCAGCATTAAACAGTGTGATAGACTGGGTTCTCTAGAGAAACAAAAGCCAGTAAAGCTTATATATATATATATATAGAGAGAGAGAGAGAGAGAGAGAGAGAGAGAGAGAAATTTATCTTAGGAAAATGGTCCACATACTTATAGAAGCTGGAAAGTCCAAAGTTCCTGGATCAAACGTCAAGCTGGAGGCTTTTCCTGGCTCTTGCAACTGCAGGGGCTGAGGAGCTCAAGGCTGGCAGGCAGTACACCAGCTGTTGACTCCAACGAATGACGAATCCAAGATCTCCAGGCCGAATGGTGGACTGTTCACTCACAGACAGTTGTAGGCAGCACAACAGAATCCCAATCCACAGAAGAATGTCTCTCTTCCCAGGATGTCCTTGGATATACTGGAAGCAGGCCACACCCCTAGGGAAACTCCCTGTCAACAGATTGGCCACTCAGATCATAGTCATTTGATCCCATCATGAAAACAACCACACCACAACAGCTCAAACCACAGAGAATTGTGGTCCAGTCAAGTTGACACACAGCTCTAACTATCACAGTACACCCCTTGTCAACTTGGCAGTTGTACACATCTTCTTAACCATATACAATCTCTAAATAAGGACAATTACAATGTCATATTTGTCCCTAACATGATATGCTAACACACATGCAATCAAAATGCATTAACCTTATTTACATTTCACAGTTCATAGCAGAAAAACAAAAATATATGATGCACATATACAATGAAGAAATATAACAATCACAGTCCTTCTTTCTGCAGCTGGTCACATGGTCATGGTTGATATTCAGAACTACCTTCTTCCACCACCCATTCTGTATGTCCCTTGACCTCAGCAAGCACCTCAGCTGGCAATAGTTCTTTGCCTGGTGGGGTGACCCAAACTTTCATTCCCGAAGGGTCTGGGCTGTTAGCAATCATATCAGAATTGGGTTGCTGTAATTTTGATTGACTTTAATCACAGGGCATGGTAATACTAAGAGACGTCCTAAAGAATCTCCTGTATTCCAAACATATTCTTCTTTACCTCCATTATGTAAAGGCAATCCAATTTTCCCTTGGTAATCAGGATCTATCACACTAGATAGTACAGTAATGTCCTTCTTTGTCTGTTGATTCAGAGGCATGAGGAATCCAAAATGGCTCAGTGGCATTCTTAATTTCCAGTTTAATGCAATCAGTATTGTGTCTCTGGGTGGGAGTGTTCCTCCCTTTGGGATTAAGATCTCCAGACTTGCAGAGCATAGGGTAGCAGTGACAGAAAGCAAAAAATTTTTGAGTGGGTCACTAGGGGTAATAGTGAGTGGTACCACTCCTGTTTCCACCCCTTGGTTCCTGGACCCATGAATCCTGGCTATAGGAGAAACAGAACCGTATATTAGATGCTGGATTAGAGCATATACAGCCTCCTGGAGAACATTGCCCCAACCCTTCAAGGTATTGTCACCTAGCTGGTGTCATATTTGTGTTTTTAAGAGCCCAATCCATTGTTCTATCAAGCCAGCTGCTTCAGGATGATGGGGAACATGGTAAGACCAGTGAATTCTATGAGAAAAATCCATTGCCACACTTCATTTGTTGTGAAATGAGTCCCTTGATCTGAAGCAATGCTGTGTGGGATACCATGATGATGGTCTGTATGTCCATGGATAGTAGTATTAGCATAAGCATTGCATGCAGGGAAGACGAATCCATATCCAGAATAAGTATCTATTCCAGTAAGAACAAAATACTGTCCTTTCCATGATGGAAGTGGTCCAATGTAATCAAACTGACACCAGGTTGCTGGATGATCACTCCAAGGAATGGTTCCATATAGCGGACTCAGTGTTGATCTCTGCTGTTGGCAGAGTGGGCACTCAGCAGGGACGATAGCCAAATCAGCCTTGTAAGCAGGAGTCCATGTTGCTGAGCCCATGCATAACCTCCATCCTTGCCACCATGGCCCCTTTGTTCATGAGCCCATTGAGCAATGACAGGAGTATCTGGGGAAAAAGGACAGTTGGTTTCCACTGAATGTGTCCTCCTATCCACCCAATTGTTAAAGTCCTCCTCTGCTGAGGTCACCTTTTAGTGGGCATTCACATGAGACACAAATATCTTTACTCCTTTGGCCCATTCAGAGAGATCTATCCACATACCTCTTCCCCATA
>NW_006922433.1:430346-432174 GCF_000298275.1 Orycteropus afer afer
CAGGCACAAGTTTTCTCTTCCTCAGTCAACTGATCATAAGGAAATCCCCATGAAGTCATCGGTGCAGACTGGGAGAGGAAAGTAATGTGACTGGAGTGGAGACTATAGCCATTTGGGCCACTTCCTCATGCAACTTACTTGTTCCTTCATGTCCTGCTTTGAGCCCGTTCTCTGATATACCACTTCCATTTAATGATAGAGTGTTGCTATGTACTTCCAACTTTATGACTCTGTGGGTCAGACAACACCCAGTTCATGATGGGCAGCTCAGGCCTCATGGTGACTTAGTGGCCCATGGTTAGGTGTTCAGTCTTTACTAAAGCCCCGTAACAAGCTAAAAGCTGTTTCTCAAATGGAGGGTAGTTATCTGCATAGAATAACAGGGCTTTTCTCCAAAGCCCCAAGGGTCTGCATTGCACAGATGCACATATATTCACAAATAGGGACCTGCCAAAAGCTCCAAACAGCATCTCTATCTACTACAGACACTTCAAGCATCATTGCATCAGCCGGATCATATGGCCCAAGTGGCAGAACAGCCTGCATGGCAGCTGAACCTGTTGCAGAGCCTTCTGTTGTTCTGGACCCCACTCAAAACTAGCAGCTTTCCAAATCACTTGATAAATTGGCCACAGCAACACACCCAAATGAGGGTTATTTTGCCTCCAAAAGCCAAAGAGGCCCACGAGATGTAATGCCTCTTTTCTAGTTGTGGGGAAGCCAGATACAATAACTTATCCTTCACTTTAGTAGGAATATCTCGATATGCCCCACACCATTGGATCCCTAGAAATTTCACTGAGGTGGAAGGTGCCTGAATTTTTTTGGGGCTAATTTCCCAACCTCTAGTATGCATATATCTCACCAATAAGTCTGGAGTCATCGATACTTCTTCTTTACTAGGTCCTATCAGCATAATGTCATCAATATAATTGACCAGTGTGATGTCTTGTGGAAGCGAAAGGCAACCAAGGTCCCTATGTTAATTATAACATAGTGCCAGGGAGTTGATATACCCCTGAGGAAGAACTATAAAAGTATACTGTCAGCCTTACCAGCTGAAGAAAAACTTCTTCTGATGGTCTTTTGAAATTGGTATTGAGAAAAAGGCATTGGCCAGATCAATACCTGCATACCAAGTACCAGGAGATGTACTAATTTGCTCAAGCAATGAAACCACATCAGGAACAGCAGCTGCAATTGGAGCCACCACCTGATTAAGTTTACAATAATCTACTGTCATTCTTCAAGATCCATCTGTTTTTGCACAGGCCAAATAGGTGAATTAAATGGGGATATGGTGGGAATCACCACCCCTGCATCCTTCAAGTACTTGATGGTGACAGTAATCTCTGCAACCCCTCCAGGGATGAGGTACTGCTTTTGGTTTACTATTTTTGTAGGTAGAGGCAGTTCTAATGGCTTCCACTTGGCTTTTCCTACCATAGTAGCACTTACTCCATTTTTCAGGGACCCAATGTGGGAATTCTGCCAATTGCTCAGTATATCTATTCCAATTATGCATTCTAGCACTGGGGAAATCACTACAGGATGGGTTCATGGTCCCACTGGACCCATTGTGAGATGAACCTTAGCTAAGACTCCATCAATAACTTGACCTCTATATTCCCCCACTTTGACTGGTGGGTCATAATGATGCTTTGGGTCTCCTGGAATTAGTGTCAATTCAGAGCCAGTGTCCAGTAATCCCTGAAAAGTCTGATTGTTTCCTTTTCCCCAATGAACAGTCACTCTCATAAAAGGCCTCAGATCCCTTTGGGGAAGGCTAGGAGAAAGACTGGCATTATAGATTTCTGGCAATGTAGTA
>NW_006922433.1:432714-433986 GCF_000298275.1 Orycteropus afer afer
TTACTCCTCACTGTACTGGTGAAAGGTGTGTCTTCTGGACTCTCCATTTATGGCTCTTGGGGTCTAATATGATAAATCCATTCTAACAGGCCAATTTCCCTAAGCCTCTGGATACCTTCTTCTACATTAAACCAAGGCAGGTCTGGTACTTCAACTTGACTTAAGGTAGGCCACTGCATAATGTATTCCTCAGTAAACCAACCAAATAAACTATTAGATCCTTTCCTAACCTCTTGATCTGAGATGTTGAATGAAGAATCCATACTTAGTCCTAAATCAATAAACTCAGATTGATCCAATCTTACATTCCTTGCACCATTATCCTACACCCTCAGTAGCCATTCCCATACATATTCTCCGGGTTTCTGTTTGTACATGTTACCAAAATCAAGTAGGTCTTTTCAGGTATAGCGTGCCACCTCCTCAGTCATGCTTTCTATTTCACCTTTTGGAGCTCGCTAGGACTTTACTTTCATTACAAGTTTAGCAGCAACAATGGGTTGTTGAGGCAGTTCCTGAGAGCATTCAAGAATGTCTTCCATGGCCTCTGCCTCAGGCAATAACCCAGCAGGACTTGTTTGGCTAGTCCCATAAAACTGAGGGGGAGGGGATAATGGTTTTACAGTAATCCATTCAGGTGGGTGGGATTCAACAGAATTTACAGGCTCCATATCCTGATCTTCCTGATTATCGATCCATATGTCCCCATTCCAGGTTTCAGGATCCCATTTTTTTTTTTCCAATCAATGCCCTCACAATAACATCAGACACCATTCTGTATTGACAATTTAATTGGTGTTGTAATTCAGCCACCCTTAAAATAAGACTGTGTTTGGTTTTCAGCAATGTCAGCTCTGTTACTAGAAGATATAAAGCTTTCTTTCAGAGCACAACTGGAAGCACTGAGGTCTTTTATGCCGCACTTAAGCTAAGATTCAACAGCTATGAGTTCATCTCACTCTTTCACCACTTTCTCTAGTGTAAGTAGGACCAACCAACCAGCTTCCTTATACTCCTCATTCTGACAAAATTGCAGAAAAATATCAAATATCCGATCATTCAGAGCATCACTTCTCACAAGTACTTGATCTATTGGTGGTGCTATTTTGTATATTAATGTTGTCACCTCACACCATGGATTAGCAGGGCCCTCTTTACTAACAGAGGCAGGGTCACTAGTGTCTTTAAGATTAATCAAACTGGAGAACCAATTTAGGAAGCCCATCCTTATGATTTTGTGTCTCTAGAACCACTCCCGGTACCAAATGTGTT
>NW_006922433.1:434334-442026 GCF_000298275.1 Orycteropus afer afer
ATATACTGGCAGCAGGCCACACCCCTAGGGAAACTCCCCGTCAATAGATCGGTCACTCAGACCATAGTCATCTGATCCCATCATAGGAACGACCACATCACAACAGCTCAAACCACAGAGAATTGTGGTCCAGCAAAGTTGACACACAGCTCCAACTATCACAAACAGCAACAGGCTTACCAGCCCATGGAGGAGAAAGCCGGGTGCCATTGGGTAGACACCTTCCTGGGAGAGTGGGTTGCCTTTGAGAATTAACTGGTAGAGAAGATTGCATGAAATGTAGTAGCAGTTTGGCCGGCCCACTGAGCAAGAAAGCTGAGTGCTTTTAGGGCAGGAAGATTTCCTGCGGAGTGGGTTGCCTTCACCATTAATCACCAGAAGTGGAAAGACCAAGGAAATGGAACCAGAGCTGCCTCTACCTGAAAGGGTAGGACCATGGCCTTTGGAGGTAGAACTACCACAGCCCCCAGGTTTCAAAGAGCCAGGCCTTCACCAACTTGGTTCTTGAGTGTGGGGCTACTCGTTCATGTGAGCCCGTGGGATGGAGCCATAGTCTCTACCCAAGAGTGAGGGGGTGGCACTGCCATGCCCAAGAGGGAGAGGAAAAGGGCCCACCAGGCCAATGGGGTGAAGTTGCCACTTAGAGGAACTAGGGGACTGGAGCCACCCAGTGAGGAGATCAGTACAGATGCCACCCACTGAAGGTCTGTACAGGTGCCAAGTTGACAAGGAACTAGGGAACTGGAGTCACCCAGTGGAAGAAACCTATGTAGATACCACCCATTGAAGATCTGTACAGGTGCCAATTTGACATGTGATAGAATTGTGGTAGTTCAATTCATGTGTCAACTTGGCTCGGCCTGGTTGAGTGGCTGGGCAGCTGGCTGTAGTTATTCCCCATGATGAGACTGGTAATAAACTCCATGGTAGGATCTACCACAAGCAGCCGAGTAGCTGCTTTGGGTATGTGGTCTGTTTCCCATATATAAGAAGCAGCTTTGGGAGTGGTCTCTAGCTTATGGCATGCTTGGACCCTGCATGTAGTCATGTTGTTGTTCAGCAGCCTGCCATGCTTTGCTGACCTTGGGGCTTACAATGGATTTAAATTAATGCCCTGCCATGTGGTTTGGTAACATGAGGACTGTGCCTTTTTACTTGTCAACCTTGGGTTTCTCAGCCTTACAGCCAGCAGCTGTCTGAGTGAAGAAACGCCTCCAACTCCAGTGGGCTGGAAGCAGAAGGTAGGGCTGGACCCCAAGGTTGAGGTGTTCACCCAACCTCTAGAGTCTGGCACTTTGAATTTGGACTTAAAGCCTCCAAACTGTAAGTGAATAAACTCCTGTTTGCCAAGGCCTTCTCATTAGTTGTATATTCCTGTCAGAGTGGCACTAGGTAACCAGAACTTACACTGAGTAATATCATCATTCCTTTTTAAAGCATTGTTATTGTTGTTGTTATGTGCCGTCGAGTCAAACCCGACTCATAGTGACTCCTCCTTGGGTTTCTGAGGCAGTATCACTATGGAAGTAGGATTGCCCAACCTTCCTTCCGAGGAGTGGCTGGTGGGTTTGAACCACCAGCCGTCTGGTTAGAAGGCAAGTGTCTTATCCATTATGCTACCAGAGCTCCCTTTTAAAGCATAGGTCCCTGAAATTCAATAAGGTTAAGTAATGGAGGTATGGGGATTAGTTGTCACCAGTTTATGATTGTTTTCATATATAATGCATTTTCTTCCATAATGTGTACCTGTAGTATTATAATCTGCCTTGTCATTTTCAGAAAACCTTTCTGAATAAATATATTTTCATTACATAAAATTGCTTTTACGCAATACTCTTGAACAATTAATTATTTGGATTTTTTTCTGTTACTTGCCTCTATAGTGAAAGTCTCTATCACAAAACAAATAACTCTTATGAACAAGATTTATTTTTCTTAATAAAAACTGTGCTGCTGCATAAAATTTTAAACTTTGGGAATTTATGAATTAATGGACATACTAGTAGACATTTAAAAGTATGTTTAAGAACCCTGAAGTCACTCATAAACATGGTTGTCCAGAGTTCAATATTACTTTGTCAAAGCTAATTCAGTAGAATACAGAAAAACAACACCACATTTTGCTATTTTATTTTACAAAGTATACCATTTACAACTGTTTATTTTCATGTTGTTTATTATTATGCATGTGGTGCGTGCATGTGTGTGTGTGAACGATAACAGGTGGCACAGGCACAGTGGTTAAAGGACCCATCTGTTAATGGAAAGGTTGGTGGTGAGAAATCACCAGATGGACATTTTGTTTCCATAAAGATTTGCAGCCTTAAAAACCCCATGGGGCACTTCTACTCTGTCCTGTAGAGTTGCTATGATTCAAAATTGGCTTGACAGTAGTGAGGTTTGAGTTTTTGGTGTGCATGTATGGAGTATTTCATGTTCAGTCTTTGTATTTTCTCATATTTGATTTTCTTAAGGACAACACTCAGGAATAATAGAGGTATTACCACGCAATCTAATTTGTCCCCTTACTCACCACTCATCTCTCAATTTGTTATTCTTTGATGGATTGTGGATTGCTGTGATGCTGGATGCCATATCACTAGTAGTTCAAATACAAGCAGGGTTACATATGGTGGACAAGTTTCAGTAGAGCTTTCAGACTAAGATACACTAGAAAGAAGGATCTGGTGATTTACTTCTGAAAAAAGTTGCTCAGTGAAAAACTTATGAATAACAGCAGAACAATTTCTGATATAGTGCCAAGAGATGAGCCCCTCAGGTTGAAAGACACTCAAACTATGACTGAGTAAGAGTTGCCTCCTCAAAGTAGAATCAATGTTAATGACAAGACTGGAGTAAAGTTTTAGGGACCTGTATTTGATGTTGTTGTTGTAGGTGCCGTCGAGTAATTTCTGACTCATAGCCACCCCATGAACAGCAGAAAGAAACACAAACCAATCCCACATCAGCTCCGTGATCCTTGATATACTTGAGCCCATCATCGCAGCCACCATGTCGATCCATCTTATTGAAGGCCTTCCCCTCTTTATTCGACCCTCCAACTTACCAACCATGACATCCTTCTCTGGAGAATTGTCCCTTCTGACAACATGACCAAAGTATATGAGAAGAAGAATGGCCATTCTCACTTCCAAGGAGCATTTTGGCTGCACTTCCTCCAGGACAGATCTGTTAGTTCTTTTAGCAGTCCATGGTACTTTCAGCATTCTCCGCCAACACCACAACTCAAAAGCATCCACTCTTCTTCACTCTTCCTTATTCATTGTCCAGCTCTCATATGCATATGAGGTAACTGAAAATATAATTGCTTGTGTCAGGCGCACCTTAGTCCTCAAAGGAGACATCCTTGCTCCTCACCACTTGAAAGAGTTCCTTCACAGCCCACCTGCACAGTGCTACACATTGTCTAATGTCCTGACTCATGCTTCCATTGGTGGTGATTGCAAAACCAAGAAACATGAATTCTTCAATAACTTCAATCTTTTCTTCATGTATAATGATGCTATTTATTGGTCCAGTTGTGAGGATTTTTGTTTTCTTTATATTGAGACGTAATCTGTACTGCAGACTGTATTCTTCAATCTTCATCAGTAAGTGCCTCATGTCATCCTCACTTTCAGCAAGCAAAGTTGTATCATCATCATATCTTAGGTTGTTAATGATTCTTCGTCCAATCCTGATGCCACGTTTTTCTTCATCTAATCCAGCTTCTCAGATTATTTGTTCAGCATATAGATTGAATAAGTAGGAGAAAGGATACAACCCTGATGCACTTCCTTCTTGATTTTAAACCATGTAGTGTCCCCTTGTTCCATTCAAAGGACAGGCTCCTGGTCAATATACAGGTTCCTCATGAGTATAATCAAGTTTTCAGGAATTCCCATTCTTTTTAATGTTATCCATAATTTTTGATGATCCACACGATCATATGCTTTGGATAGTCAATAAAACACAAGTAAACATCTCTCTGGTATTCTTTGCCTTGCACCAAGATCCATCTGACAGCAGCTATGAAAACCCTTGTTCCACATCCTCTTTTGAATCCAGCTTGCACCTCTGGAAGTTCTCTGTCATTATACTGCTGCAAGCATTTTTGAATTATCTTCAGTAAAGTCTTACTTGTGTGTGATATTAATGATAATAGTGATCTATTCTTTAGATCATCTCTAAATTCAGGAGGGATATATTCAAGATCATATTTTGGCTCTCTTGGACTTGTTTTAATTATCTTTGACTTCAAGTGAACTTGCATATGAGCAGTTGATGGTCTGTTCCACAATCAGCTCCTGGCCTGGTTTTGGCTGAAGATATTGAGCTTTTCCACTGCCTCTTGCCACAGATGTAGTCAATCTGATTCCTGTGTGTTCCATCTGGTGAAGTCCACTTGTACAGCTACTGATTGTATTGTTGAAGAAAGATATTTGCAATGAATAAGTCAATGGTCTTCAAAATTCTACCATGTGAGTTCCTGCATTATTTCTGTCACCAAGGCCAAATTTTCCAACTACTGGTGATTCTTCTTTGTTTCCAACTTTTGCATTCCAGTCACCAGTGATAATTAACACATCCTGATTGCATGTTCAGTCAATGTCAGACTGCAGAAGTTGATAAAAATCTTTAATTTCCTCATCTGTGGCTTTGGTGGTTGGTGCATAAAGTTGAATAATAGTCGTATTAATGGGTTTTCCTTGTGGGTGTATGGATATTATCCTATCACTGACAGCATTGTACTTCATGACATATCTTGAAACATCCTTTGTGATGATGAATCCCACACCATTCCTCTTAAAACTGTCATTTCCGGCATAGTAGATCATATGGTTGTCTGATTCAAAATGGCCAAAACCAATCTATTTCAGCTCACTAATGTCTAGGATATCAATTTTTATGCATTCCATTTCATTTTAGATAGCTTCCAATTTTCCTAGATTCACATCATACATTCCATGTTCCAATTATTAATGGACGTTTGCTGCTGTTTCTTCTCAATTTGAGTGATGCCATATGAGTAAATGGAGGTATTGAAAGCTTTACCTTATACATATCAGTAAGGCTGATTTTACTCTGATAATGCAGCTCTTGCCCAGTACTATTTTGAGAGCTTTCTAACCTAAGTGACATATCTTTCTCCTGTGTATTGGACAATGTTTCCGGACTATTCATAAAGTTGCACAGTAATGTATCAGACAATGTTTCTCTGCTATTCATAAGGTTTTCCCTGGCCCATTCTTTGAGAAGTGGATGACCTCTTCCTTCTTCTTAGTCTGACTCAGTCTGCAAGCTGGGCTGATCCCTGTGCACAATGTGCACCCCACTGGGTTTGAAACACCAGTGGCACAGTCTCAAGACTCACAGCAAAATGTCACCACAGTAGGACAAAGTGACAGACAAGTTTGTCTCCCTTTGCTGTTGGAAAACTCTCCAGCCACCCTTATCAGGATCCCTGTGGCTGACTCCTCACTCTGACCTGGTCCCCTTTGCCTTTTCTGTCCTTTCCCTGCTTTCCCACTTTGCTGCTTGTGGGGCATGATCTGGATTTTCTCTTCTTTCCTGGATCTCTGAGGCTGACTCATTGATCTGTTTCAGTCCTCTTTGACTTTTCTGTCCTTTTCCTGTGTTTCTGCCTTGCTGCTTGTGGGGCATGATCTGGGTTTGCTCTCCTCACCTGGATCCCTGCAGCTAGTAATGTAGCACAAGTCAAAATCAGAAAATGAAATCAATCAATATTCTAGACATTAGTGAGCTGAAATGGACTGGTATTGGCTAATGTAGTGACTAAGGCACTTGACTACTAACCAGAAGGCTGGTGGTTCAAACCCACAAGCCACTCCTGGGAAGGAAGTTTGGGCAATCTGCTTCTGTAGAGATACTGCCTCAGAAACCCAAGAAGTGGTAGCTATGAATCAAGTCTGACTCAAAGGCACATAACAACAAGAACAATCTCACTGTCTACTATGCCAGGAATGAAAAATTGAAGAGGAGTAGTGTCACATTCATTGTATAAAAGAACATTCAAGATCTATCTTAAAGTGCAGTGCTGTCAGGGAAAGGATAATATTCATAAGCCTACAAGGAACACCAGTTAATACAACTATTTTCAAATTTATACACCAATTACTAATGCAAAGATGACCAAATAGCAGATTTTTACCAACTTCAGCAGTCCGTAATCATCAAATACGTAATCAAGATATATTGATAATTACTGGTGATCAGAACACAAAAGTTGGAAACAAAGAACAAGGATCAGTACTTAGAAAATATAGCCTTGATGATAGAAATGAGGCCAATAGCATGATAGAATTTTGTAAGACCAATGACTTATTAATTGCAATTATCTTTTTTCAACAACACAAATGGCAACTATATAGGTGGAACTTGCTGGATATAATACATAGGAATCAAATTGATTACATCTGAGGAAATAGATGTTGGAGTAACTCAATACCATAAGTCAGAACAAGGCTTGGGTCTGATTGTGAAACAAACCATCAATTTGTCACATGAAAGTTTAAGTTGAAGCTGAAGAAAATTAAAACAAATCCACCAGAGCCAATGTGCAATTTTGGGTATTTAACCTGAATTTATAGACCATATCAATAATAAAATTGATCTATTGAACACAAATCATGGAAGACCATTTGAGTATTGAATGACAATAACGATATCATGCATGAGGAAAGGTCATTAGAGAGGAAAGAAAAGAGGCCAAAATAGATGTCAGAAGAGACTCTGAAACTTGCTCTTGAATTTAGTCTAGCTAAAACAAATGGAAGAAATAATGAAGTAAAAGAGTTGAAAAGAAGATTTTAAAGGATGGTTTGAAGAATCAAAGTAAAATATTATAATAAAAGGTACAAATACCTAAAAGGGAAAAACATGATTGGCATGTCTCAAGCAGAAGAAAAAAAAAAAAAAAAGAAGAAGAAATTTAGACCTTAATGTGCAACATGGAAGGATTCTATGGTCACAATATGGAATGACACAGGAAGCTTCAAAAGAAGGTGGAAAAAATGGACAGAACGACTGTACTAAAAATAATTGGTGAATAGTCCATCATTTCAGGAGGTAGTATATGACTAAGTACTAATGGTTTTGAAAGAAAAAGTCCAAGTTGCACTGAAGGCAAAAAGCCAGGATCCAAGAATTGCTGGAATACAAATTGAGATGTTTCAGTAAATGGATGTAATTCTGAAAGCACTAATTTGTATATACCAAGAAATTTGGAAGATAGCTACTTGGTCAACCAACTGCAAGAAATCCATATGTGTGCTCATTCCAAAAGAAAAGAGATCCAACAGAAAGTGGAAATTATTGAACAATATCATTAATATAACAGGGGAGCAAAATGTTGCTATGGATAATTTAAAATGGATGAAGCAGTGTATTGACAGGAAACTGCCAGAAATTCATGCCAGATTCATAAAAGGAAGTGGAACAAGGGCTATCATTGCTGATACCATATGGATGTTGGCATAAAGCAGAAAATGCCAGAAATATATTTATCTGTGTTTATTGACTATGCAAAATCATTCCACTGTGTGGATCATAATAAGTTATGGATGACATTGTGTCTTAGTTATCTACTACTGCTATAATGGGAGCTCTGGTAGCATAGTGGCTAAGGCACTTGACTGCTAACCAGAAGGCTGGCGGTTCAAACCCACCAGC
>NW_006922433.1:442665-444612 GCF_000298275.1 Orycteropus afer afer
CAGAAGGCTGGCAGTTCAAACCCACCAGCCACTCCTCGGAAGGAAGGTTGGGCAATCCTACTTCCATAGTGATACTGCCTCGGAAACCCAAGTTGGGGCCAACTCGACGGCATGTAACAACAACAACAACAACCTCTAGGAGAAAAGCTGTCTATTCACTCCAAGGAAATGTAAATTTCCAGGATTCGCTAACATTCTTCTTGGTGTTTCTTGAAGATTTCTACATGGCATCTATCTTTTGTAATTTATGCATGCTTGTCTCTGTGTCTGATAGACTCATTTTAGATTTCAGACATGATTGACTTAAAGAAAACCTACAACAAAGTGAAGAAAACTCTATTCCCAAATGGATTACATAAGCACATAAATGTTTAACATTAACAATGCATACTTTGGAGACACAGAATTCAATCCATAACAATTGGGAACTTATTAGGAAATATGGTTTAACAACTTGGGACTAAACATGGCACCTAACAACAACAACACAACAAAACCACCAGGTAGATATTTTTCTAAGTATGTAATACTAATTTCTTACAGCAACATATAAAATCTTTAGCATAGTGCTTACCTCTCTCAGGGAGAAGTATGATTGGCAAACAAAAGTAGAAGGTGAGTACATGATATTTGCTTAAAAATACAGTATTATATATTCTTTACACACACATACACATATATTCCTAAAGATAAAAATATTGTGTACAAAAACAAAGAAAAGGTGATTTCTCAAAGAAAAAAATTAAAAAGGTAAGCAACAGAGGAAGAGAAAATATTTGCCTCATACATAAACACAAACAAAGGATCAGTGTCCAGACCTGTATCATTGCTGTTAGGTGCCATCGAATCGTCTCCAACTCATAGCTACCTCATGTACAACAGAATGAAACACTGCCCTGGTCCAGTGCCGGCCTCATGATCTTTGCTATACCTGAGCCCATCATTGCAGCCCTGTGTCAATCCATCTCGTTGAGGGCCTTCCCCTTTTTTGTTGTCCCTCCACTTTGCCAAGCATGATATCTTAATCCAGGGAGTGGTCCCTTCTTACAACATGACCAAAATAGGTGAGATGAAGTCTGGCCATTCTCGCTTCCAAGGAACATTCCAGCTGCACTTCTTCCAGGACAGATTTGTCAGTTCTTTAGCAGTATGTGGTACTCTCAGCATTCTTCATCAACACCACAACTCAAAACCATTAATTCTTCTCCAGTCTTCCATTTTTAGTGTCCAATTATCACATGCATCTGAGGTGATGGAAAATACCATGGCTCGTGTCAAGCACACCTTAGTCTTCAAGGAAATATCTTTGCTCTTCAGCACTAAAAAAAGGTCCTTTGAAGAAGATTTGCCCAATGCTTTACAATGTCTGATATCTTGACTGCTGCTTCCACTGGTGTTGATTATAGAACCAAGTAATATGAAGTCTTTGACAACTTCAATCTTTCTCTACTTATCATGATGCTGCTTCTTTGTCCCGTTGTGAGGAATTTTGTTTTCTTTATATTGAGGTGTAATCCATATGGCAGAGTGTAGTTTTCAGTCTTCATAAGCAAGCAAAGTGGTGTCATCTGCATATTGCAGGTTGTTCATGAGTCTTCCTCCAATCCTGATGCCACATTCTTCTTCATATAGTTCAGCTTCTCAGATTATTTGTACAGCATATAGACTGAATAATTATGGCGAAAGGCTACAACCTCAATGCACTCCCTTCTTGATTTTAAACGATGCAATGCTCCCTTTTATATTTGAACAGCAGGTTACTGGTCTATGTACAAGTTCCTCACGAGGACAATTAAGTGTTCTGGAATTTCCCTTCTTCTCAATGTTCCCCAAAACTTTTTATAATCCACACAATCCAATGCTTTTACATAGTCAATAAAACACAAGTAAACATCCTTCTAGTATTCTTTGCTTTGAGCCAAGATCCATCTGACATCAGCAATGATA
>NW_006922433.1:445657-448092 GCF_000298275.1 Orycteropus afer afer
TAGCTGTTGTTTGTGTTGTTGAAAAAGGTATTTTCAATGAATAAGTAGTTAGTCTTTCACAACTTTCTATCATGTAATCGCTAGCATTATTTATATACAGCATATATCTGGAAATTTTATACAGGTTCTATATAGGTAAGACCCTATATAGATAATGAAAATCTAAAATAAATAAATGAAGGATCAGTAATAAAATGGAAAAACACCAGAAAAATCATTTGCATACTAAAATCTAAATGTTAAATATACATATCAAAGATGGAAAATGCTTAATCCCATTCATAAATAATTGAAACATAGAACAACAGTGAGATACCACGTGAGTTGTGTCCGACTTGATGGCAGTTAGTTTGGTTTCTATCACAGTCATTAGACTGGAAAAAATTTGGAGTCTTATCATATGTGGTAGTTAAGATTATGTGACAACTTGGCTGGGTCTGGTTTTGAGCGGGGGTAGCTGGGTGTACTTATGTCCCTGATGATATTGGTAGCCAATTCCATGGTGGAATCTATTGGAGCAGCTGAGTAGCTGCCTTTGGAATGTGGTCTGCTTACAGTATATAAGGAGAAGTTTTGAGAAAGGTGTCTGCATTTTTTGGCATGCTTAGTCCCTGCATGTAGCCAAGTCTTCAGTCAGTAGCATATCATGTTCCCTGCCAGTCTTGGGGCTGTCTCTGAATTTGAACTAGTGACCGACCATGTTGTTTGGTAATCTTGGGACTGTGCAATATTATTTGTCAACCTTGACTTTGTCAACCTCAGCAACCAGCACCTGCCTGAGTTATGAAAACCCTGTAGCTTCAGTGGGCCAGGAGAAAGTGGCAGAGCTGAAGGTCAAGGTTGAAGGGCATTTACTAGCCTCTAGAGTTGGCACTTTGAACTTAGACTTCTAGCCTTCTGAATTGTAAGAGAACAAACTGTTTGTTAAAGCTGCCCCTTGTGGTATCTTCTGTTATGAGAGGCACTAAAAGTAACCAAAACATATTAATTGTGGATAGAAATATAGATTCATTCTATCATTTTGAAGACCAAATTAATAATATTTGGTTAATTCAAAATCATAATAATTTGTAGTTTAAAAATTGTTCTTTTCATTAAATAGCTATAAAATAATAATTTCTTTAAATTTGGAAAAGGAAGACTATTAAATATACTAATGGGACCATTTTCTATAAGAGCTGAAAAGAAAATACAGTGATCACAAATATAAGGTAAGGGATAAATAACTCATACATACATTACTCACCTGATAGCATACTGAATGGCTGTATAAATGACTGAACAGGCCCTGTATAAAATATTCACTGATTTCGAAATCATAATGCTTAATTCAAGAAGAAAAGTTTTAATGATCAAACTTTTAACGATGGTGTTTAACACAAATGATGTAAATGTTTAATATATTTACAACTGTGCTACATATAAATTACTATAATTTAATTTAAAAGTAAAGGTTTTAAAAAATTAGATGAGAAGTTACAACACAAATTAATCATGGTGGTTATCTATGAGAAAAAGAGCTGAAAATGGAAAAGAGCATATATATAAGAATGTGGACATCATTTGTATTAAAATACATTTATTATAAAAATTAATTTATATACAACTTATTTTCAGAAAAAAATATGGACATTATCATACAAGTTTGAACATATCCATGAAATAATTGAGTGCCACATCAAGAAAGATCTGAAAGCCTTTTAAAGTATATTGAATTATTCACAAGATCAATGGAAAGCAATTCAAATGATTTTTAGACTGTTGATATATTTTAATTTGCATTTAAAAGATGACTTGGCCTTCTTCTTGACACTGAATTTGAGAGAGCAAGTCTTCAGACCAGGAGTTTGGTTAAGAGTATGTGAAGTACACCATGCAGAAGCTGATGGTGACCTACATAGAGTACTGGCAGTGGGGAGGAAGACATGTGGCTACATTTGAGAGACAAAAGGGACATATAGAAATTAAAACTTGATGGTTGAACTCAAAGCACAAAGAGAAGATAAAGATAAAGATGGTCTTCAATGTTTTACCTGGTAAAATGTATGAGTTCAGAGCTTTTGCTTCCTAACATAAAATGGTTTTGTTGGTATATTTCTTGGTTTATAATAATACACACACACACACACACACACATAAAGCTAATTTGTTGTGGTTGGGTGTCATCAAATCAACTTCTGGTCATAGCAACCTTATTGCCAACAGAATGTAATGCTGCTCAGTCCTGACCCATCTTTCAGTCACTCTGTCAATACATATCATTGAGGTTCTTCCTCTTTTATAATCACCCTGATATCCTTCTTCACAGAGTAAACAACATCCACTCTCATCAATTCAATTCTGACTTATAGTGACCTTTTGAAGCAGAGTAAAACTGCCCATAGGATTTTCAAGGCTGAAAATCATTGTTGTAAATCATTACATAAGTAGACTGC
>NW_006922433.1:448877-452790 GCF_000298275.1 Orycteropus afer afer
AATACTATAAAATATGAATTTTAGTGATTATAATAAATAAAAATTATTTTATTAAAATAGTTTTATAAAATAGTTTTTTATGAAAATGAAATTGGTTGTGAAAGTTTGAACATTAGCTTGTCTCAGCATCTCATTTTCCATAATGTGGTCCCAAGATTTCACAGATTTTCATGTGTTATTATAGAGCTTAAGTATTGTTTCTTTTTATCTATGTATTTTTATTTTTAAAAAATCTTGAATGTAATGTTATTGTTAGGGTCCATGAAGCTGATTTTTTACTCTGAGTGATAACAAATGACAGAATGAAATTGTACCATAGGGTTTTTAAGTTGTAGTCTTTCTAAGAGCATATTGCCAGGTTTTCCTTAGAGCTACTGGGTGGAGGCCACCAACCTTTGGATTAACAAATGACCATTTAAACACTGCACCTGTATGTAAGTTCTATAGGCTGGAACTTATAGAAAAGTGGAAAGAATAGTACAACAATACATATGATCTTCTCTTAAGATCGCCAATTATTAATATAATTTAATTTTAATTAATATAGTATAATTTTGCCACATTTGCTTTTTCGTCATAGCAAATTCTGTCATATCTGAGACTAAGTCATAAAAAGATTGTAACTTTTACCTGAAGTATTCACATTCTCATTTTCTTGCTCCCTCCAGTAGTGTTTGGGGTGTTTGCAGCGCCCTGGGCAGGCCAGGTGCAAGCCAGGCACACTGGGAAGCTGGGTGTTTGAAGTACCCAGGGAAAACTGGGTAAGTAAGCCAGGTGCACAGGGCAGGTGGAAGTTGAAGTGTCTGGGAGAGGCCAGGAAGTTAGAAGAGTGGTTTGTAACAGCTAAGAGAGACAAACTTCTCTGTCAGTTTATTGTACTGTGGTGGCTTGCATGTTGCTGTGAGGCTGGAGCCTATGCCGCCAGTATTTCAAATGGCAGCAGGGTTACCCATGGTGGATAGGTTGTTTCAGTGGAGATTCCAGACTAGGACAGACTCAGAAGAAGGAAGAGGCCAGCTACTTCTCAAAAAATTGGCCAGTGAAAACATTATGAATAGCCACGAAACACTGTCTGAGACATTGCTGGAAAACTTTATGAATAGCCCTGAAACATTGTCCAATATAGTGCCTGATGATGAGCCTGTCAGGTCACAAGGCACTCAAAACATGCCTGGAGAAAAGCTGCCTCCTCAGAGTAGAGTGGGCCTTAATTATACAGAGAGAGTAAGGCTTTTGAGACCTTTTTCTGCTGATGTGGTACTTCTCAAGTTGAGAACAGCTGCAAAGATCCATTAATAATCAGAAAGTGGAATATGCGAAGTATGAATCTAGGAAAATTGGAAGTTGTGCAAAATGACATGGATTACAATAATATCTATATCCTAGGCATTAGTGAGTTGAAATGGACTGATTTTGGCCAGTTTGAATCAGAAAATCATATGACTATGCCAGGAATGACAAATGGAAGAGGAATAGCATGGCATTCATCATCACAAAAGAATGTATTAAGATATATTTTGAAGTACAATTCTGTCAGTGATAGGATAATATCAACGGCAGTGAATTTGTATTTTTCAACAAGGAAGACCTGTTAATACTACTATTATTCAAACTTATGCACCAAACACCAAAGCCAAAGATGAAGGAACTGAAGATTTCTATCAACTTCTTCAGTCTGAAATTGACCAAACATGCAATCAAGATGTGTTAATTATCAGTGGTGTTTGGAATGCAAAAGTTGGAAACAAAGAAGAACCACCAGTAATTGGAAAATATGGCCTTAGTGATAGAAATAACAATTTAATTTAATAAAATTTAATTTAATAATTTAATTTAATTTAATAAAATTTAATAATTTTTGCAAGACCAAAAACTTATTAATTGCATATACCTATTTTCAACAACAGAAATTGTGGCAATACACATAGACTTGTCAGATGGAGTACACAGGAATCAGACTGACTACATCTGTGGCAAGAGGCAATGAAGAAACTTAGTATCTTCAGCCAAAACAAGGCCAGGAGCTGGTTGTGGAACAGGCTATCACCTACTCATATGCAAGTTCAAGTTGAAGCTGAAGATAATTAAAAGAGGTCCACAAGAGCCAAAATATGACCTTGATTATATCCGTGCAGAATTTAGAGATCACTTAAAGAATAGATTTGATGCATTGAATGCCAATGATCCAAAACCAGAGGAATTGTGGGATGACATCAAGAACATCATCCATGAAGAAAGCAAAAAGTCATTAAAAAGACAAGAAAGGAAGAAAAGACCAAAATGGATGTCAGAAGAGACTCTGAAACTTGCCCTTGAGCAGAGAGTAGCTAAAGCAAATGGAAGAAATGACAAGATAAAAGAGCTGAACCAAAGATTTCAATGAGCAGCTTGAGAAGACAAAGTCAATTATTATTATGAAATGTGCAAAGACCTGGAGTTGGAAAACCAAAATGGAAGAACATGCTCAGGATGTCTCAAGCTGAAAGAACTGTGGAAAAAATGTAAACCTCAAGCTGCAATATTGAAATATTCTATAGGCAATATATTGAACAATGCAGGAAATATCAAAAGAATATGGGAGGAAAATACAGAGTCACTGTACCAAAAAGAATTGGTCAATGTTCATCCATTTCAGGAGGTGGCATATGATCAAGAACCAATGATATTAAAGGAAGAAGTTGAAGCTGAACTGAAGGAAGTGATGAACAACAAGGCTCTGTGAATTAATTCAACACCCATTGAAATGTTTCAACAAACTGATGCTGTGCTGGAGGCACTCACTCATCTATACCAAGAGATTTGGAAGACAACTACCTGGCCAACTGACTGGAAGAGATCCATATTTGTACCCTTTCCAAAGAAAGGTGATCCCACAGAATGTGTAAATTATCAAACAATATCATTAATATCTCATGCAAGTAAAATCTTACTGAAGATAATTCAAAAAATGGTTGCAGCAGCATATTGACAAATATTTTCCAGAAATGCAAGCTGGATTCAGAAGAGGACATGGAATGAGGGATAACATTACATATGTCAGATGGATCTTGGCTAAAAGGAAAAAATAACAGAAAAATGTTTACTTGTGCTTTATTGACTATGAAAAAGCATTGGATTGTGTGGATCATAACAGATTGCAGATAACATTGGGAAGAATGGGAATTCCAGAACACTTAATTGTACTCTTTGTACCCTTGAGGAACCTATACATAGACCAGTAGGCTGTTGTTTGAACAGAACATGGGGACACTGCATTGTTTATAATCAGGAAGGGAGTGTGTCTGGGTTATAACATTTCACCATATTATTAAAACTTTATACTGAGTAAATAATCTGAGAAGCTGGACTATACGAAGAACATGGCATCAGGACAAAGGGAAGGCTCATTAGCAACCTGTGATACACAGATGACTTAACTTTGATTGCTGAAAGTGAGGATGACTTGAAGCACTTACTGATGAAGACTGAAGACTACAATCTGCAGTATGGATTATACCTCAATATAAGGAAAACAAAAATCTTCACAATTGAACCAATAAGCAGCAGCATGACAAATGGAGAAAAGATTGAAGTTGCCAAAGACTTCATATTACTTAGGTCTACAGTCAACACCAGTGGAAGCAAAGTCAAGACATCAGATGACGTATCGCATTGGGCAAATCTGCTGCAAAAGAACTCTCTCAAGTGCTAAACAGCAAAGATGTCTCCTTGAAGACTAATGTTTGCCTAACCCAAGCCATGTTATTTTTTTTTTTTTTATTTTATTTAGATTTGGGTGAAGATTTACAGAGCAAATTCACTCTCGATACAGCAGTTCACACATACTTTGTCTCATGTCATTGACCAAATTTACCACAATGCAACAGCTCCCCTCCAATTTCCTCCCCAAGGTACCACTTCCCAGTGTCCATCC
>NW_006922433.1:458865-467809 GCF_000298275.1 Orycteropus afer afer
AATAACTTCTGTGTCTGTGTCAATTGGTTTTCCTTTTCTTTGTTGAAGAGGGTCTGTGCAGTCCTTCTATCTAGTCCGCCATCTTCCGCTCCAACAGCCATGTTATTTTCAATTGCCTCTCATGCATGTGACAAAAAATAAGGAAGAGTGAAGAAGTGTTGATCCTTTTCAGTTGTGGTATTGGCAAAGAATACTGAGAGTACCATGGACTGTTAGAAGAAATAACAAATCTATCATGGAGGAAATGCAACCAGAATGCTCCTTCAAAGTGAAAATGGCCACACTTTGTCTCATCTATTTTGCTCATGTCAGAAGAGACCATTCCCTGGAGAAGGATATCATGCTTGGTGAAGTGGAAGGTCAAAGAAAAAAGGGAAGGCCCCCAACAAGACGGACTGACACAGTGGCTACAATGATGGGCTCAAGAGTAGCAAGTATTGTGAGGCAGGCACAGAACTTGGTGGTGTTTCATTCTGATATACATAGGGTCGCTATGAGTCAGAGCTGATTCAGTGACACCTAACAACAACAGAAAAAACAAATAGCCTTTTACAATTACTTTACAATATAACATGGCGGAATCAAATGCTAAGTTGGCAATGAATCTAACTTGGGTCTTTAAACAATGTTGTTGTTGTTGTTGTTATGTGCCGTCGAGTCAGCCCTGACTCATAGCGACCCCTCCTTGGGTTTCCGAGGCAGTATCACTACGGAAGTAGGATTGCCCAACCTTCCTTCCGAGGAGTGGCTGGTGGGTTTGAACCGCCAGCCTTCTGGTTAGTAGTCTTTAAACAATACCCAACATAAATTGCAAAAATTATAATTTAAAGGGTCAACCACACTAATTATAGAGGAATTCACATTTTAAAACCTATATGAAAATAGCTGTGAATAATTTGTGTATGTTTTTTGGAAAGAATTGGATAGCTTAGATAAACATAATGTAAGCAGCATTTTCTACAAAGCTTAACAATTGTTTTTGTTTTCACATCATTTATTTTGTATAGTAGATTTTTCAGCTTCTATTTTCCTCAGATCATAAAATCTAGTTGGTTCAAACTGCCATCTGCTATATTCTATGAATTTTTTTATGTCCATTCTTATCTCTATTCCTGCACATCTGGTTGTGTTTCAAGTGTCACAAATAAAATATTCAGATTTTCTTCTCATGAGAACCTTAAAAGATATTTTCCAAGTGAGCTAAGTTGTGGATAAAAGACAAAAGAAAACAAACATCACATAGAGTAGATCATTTATTACTGAAGTTTGATAGTATCTTTCTGGCTTTACCATCATTTATCTGTCACTTTGGCATGCTGGTGAGGCTTGTGTGTTGTGACACTGGAACCTAAGCCACCATCATGTCTAATACTACCAGGGTCACTCATGTGGAAAGGTTTCAGTTGAGTTTCCTGACTAAGACAGACTAGGAAGAAGGATGTGGCCAGTTCCACTTCAGGAATAAATAAATAAACAAAAGACCACTGAAAAGCTATTGAATAGCAGGGAAACATTCTGATACAGTGCTGGAATATGAGCCCCTCTGGTTGGAAGGCAGTCAAAATATGACTGAGGAAGATCTTTCTCCTCAAAGGAAAGTTGACTTTGATGATGTAGGTGGAGTGAAGCATTCTGGTCCTTCATTTGTTGATGTGACACAACTTATAATGAGAAGAAACCACTGCAAACATCTATTAATAATCAGAATGTTGAATGTACAAAGCATGTTGTTGTTAAGTTCCAGAGTCAGCTCCAGCTCATAGACACCCTATGTACAGCATAAAAAAATACTGCTCAGTTCTGTGCCAGACTCAGAATCCTTGCTATACATGAGCCAATCGTGCAAGTCATTGTGTCAGTCCATCTTGTTGAGGGCCTTCCCCTTTTGCACTGACCTTCCACTTTACCAAGCATAATATCCTTCTCCAGGGAATGTTCTCTTCTGACAACATGACCAAAGTAGGTGAGATGGATTCTGGCCATTCTCCCTTGCAAGGAGCATTCTGGCTGCATTTCTTCCAGGACAAATGTGTTCATTCTTCTGGCAGTCCATAATACTTTCAGTATTCTTCACCAACACCAGAACACAAAAGCATCAGCTCTTCTTTGGTCAGTCTTCCTTATTCATTGTCCAGCTTTCACATGCATATGAGGAGATTGGAAACAGTATAGCTTGGATTAGGCACACCTTAGTTTTCAAAGAGACACCTTTACTCTTCAGGACTTTAAAGAGGTTTTTTTGCAGCAGATTTGCCCAGTACATTACTTCATCTGATATCTTGACTGCTGCTTCCACTGGTGTTGTTTATAGAACCAAGTAATATGAAATACAATGATGCTAGTGGTAGGATAATATCCACACTCCTACACGGAAGACCCCACAACTAATCTGTCCATTTGTCATATTCTTTTGGGTAGAGTGTTGCTGTGAGGCTGAAAACTATGCCACCAGTATTTCAAATATCAGCAGGGTCATCCATGGTAGACAAATTTCAGCAGATCTTCCAGACTAAGACAGACTGGGAATAAGGATAGGACCATCTGCTTCTGAAAAAGTTGGCCACTGAAACCTTTTGAATGGCAGTGAAACATTGTCTGATATATTACTGGAAAACTTTGGGAATAGCAGTGAAACATTGTGGAATATAATAAATGAAGATGAGCCCTTCAGTTTGGAAAGTACTCAAAATACCACTGGGTAAGAGTAGCCTCCTTAAATTAGAATGAATCTTAATGATGTAGCTGGAGAAAAGTTTCAGGACCCTGATTTTTTCATGGGGCATGACTCAAAATGGGAAAGGACAACTGCAAATATTCATTAATATTTGGAATGTGTAACATATGATGTATGAATCTGGGAAAATTGGAAGTTGTCAAAAATGAAATGGAACACATGAAGACTGATATATAGTCAAAATGCACTGGTATTGATCATTTTGAATCAGATAATCATATGGCCTAATATGGCTGGAATGAGAAATTGAAGAGGAATGGCATCACATTCATCATCAAAAGAACAATTCAAGATCTATCTTGAAGTAATATGCTGTCAGTGACAGGATAATATCCGTATGCCTACAAGGAAGAATAGTTAATACTACTAGTATTGAAATTTATGCAACAACCACTATAACCAAAGATGAAAAACTTAATGATTTTTTACCAAATTCTCTTGGTCTGAAATTGACCAAGCATGCAATCAAGATATACTGATAATTACTGGTCATTAGAATTTGAATGTTGGAAACAAAGAAGAAGCATTGCTGGTTGGAAAATGTGGCCTTGATGATAAAAATAATGTCAGAGATCACATATAAGAATTTTGCAGTAAAAGAGATATATTCATTGCAAATACCTGATGAGTTTTGGGATATCAAGTACATCATATATAAAGAAAGCAAAAGTCATTACAAAGACTAAAGAGGAAGAAAAGACCAAATGGATGTCAAAAGACTCTGAAACTTGCTCTTGAGTGGAGAATACCTAAACTGAATGGATGAGATGTTGAAGTAAAAGAGCTGAAAAGATTATTTCAATGGTAAGCCCAATAAGACATATTAAAATATTATAATGAAATGTACAAAGACCTGGAATTAGATAACCAAAAGTGAAGAACATGGCAACATTGTTCATGCTGAAAGAACTGAAGGAAAAATACAAGTTTCAAATTGCAATATTGAATGATTCTATGGGCAAAATATTGCAGGATGCAGTAAACATAAAAAAAAAGATGGAAGAAATACACTATCACTGTACCAAAAATAATTATTCAATATTCAATATTTCAGGATATAGCACATGATCAAGAACCAATGTTATTGAAGGAAGAAGTCCAAACTTCAAACAAGGCTCCAGGAATTGATGGAATACCCACTGAAATGTTTCAACATACGATGTAGCTCTGGAAGGGCTTACTCATTTATGCCAAGAAATTTAGAAGAAAGCTACCTAACCAATTGGCTTCAAGAGTTCGATATCTATGACCATTCCAAAGAAAGGTGATCCAACAAAATGCAAAAATTACCAAACAGCATCATTAATATCACAGAAAAGTAAAATTTTGCTGAACATAATTAAAAAATGATTGTATCACTATATTGAGAGTGAACTTCCTGAAATTCAAGCCTGATTCAGAAGATAACATGAAATGAGGTATATCATTGCTGATATCACATGGATCTTGAGTGAAAGAAAAGAATATCAGAAAAATGTCTAACTGTGTTTTCTTGACTATGCAAAGACATTCCACTATGTGGATCATAACAAATTATGGATAACATTGAGAAGAATGGCAATTTCAGGACACTTAATTGTGTTCATGACCAATATGTACACAGTCCAAGAGGATGTTGTTTGAACGGAGCAAGGGCATACTGCATGGTTTAAATTCAGGAAGGGTGTGCTTCAAGGATGTATCTTTTCACCATATTATTCAATCTGTAGGCTAAACAAATAATCCAAGAAGCTGGACTATACAAAAAAGAATGCATCATCAGGACTGGAGGAAGACTCATTAACAATCTGAGATATACAGGTGACACAACTTTGCTTGCTGAAAGTAATGACTTGAAGCTCTTACTGATGAAAATCAAAGAATATAGTCTTCAGTATGAACTACGCCTCAACATAAAGAAAACGAAAGCTTTCACAAATTGATCAATAAATAACATCTTGATAGGTAGAGAAAAGATTGAAGTTGTCAAAGATTTCATTGTACCTGGATCCATGGAAGCAGCAGTCAAAACATCAGACATTGTATTGCACTGGGCTAATCTTCTTTCACAGAACTCTTTAAAATTTTAAAGAGAAAGTGTGTTACTTTGAAGACAAAGGTGTGCCTAACCCAAGCCATGATATTTTCAATAACCTCATATGCATGGGAAAACTGGACAATGAATAAGGAAGATGAAAGAGGAATGGATGCCTTTGAATTATGGTGTTGGCAAAGAATACTGAATATACCATTGACTACCAGAAAAACAAACAAATCTGTCCTAGAAGAAGTGAAGCTGGAATAGTCCTTAGAAGTGAGAATGGCCAGATTTCATCTCACCTACTTTGGACCTGTTGTTAGAAGGGACCATTCTCTGGAGAAGGATATCATGCCTGGTAAAATAGAGGGTCACCAAGCAAAGGGAACTCCCTCAACAATGTAGATTGCCACAGTGGATGCAATGATGGGCTTAAATTTAGCTAAGATTGTGAGCATGGTGTCAGACCTAGAAGTACTTCATTCTGCTATACATAGGGTCACTATGAATTGGAGCTGACTCAATGGCAGAACAAGGAAGTCCAGTTAATACTACCATTTTTCACATTTATGCACCAGGCACTAAGCCAAAAATCATTAAATGGAAGAGTTTTAACATCTATAATCTGATATTAACCTATGCAATCAAGATGTATTGATAAATTACTGGTGATTGTAATGTGAACATTGGAAAGAAAGAAGATGCCATGGTAGTTGGAAAATATGGCCTTGGTGACAGAAATGATGCCAGAGATCACATGACAGAATATTGCATGACCATCAACTTACTCATTGCAAATAAAATTTTTTAAACAAAATAAGTGTTGACTTTACACATGGACCTTGCCAGACAGAATACAGAGGAATCAAATCAACTACATTTGTGGAAAGAGATGATGGGGAAGCTCCTTATCATAAGTCAGAGCAAGGCCAGGAGCTAACTGTGGAACAAACCATCAATTGTTCACATGAAAGATTAGTTGGAAGCTGAAAAAAATTAAAACAAGTTCATGAGAGCCAAAATATGACCTTGAGTATATGCCACCTTAACTCAGAGACCATCTAAAGAATCAATTTGACACAATGAACAATGACTGAAAACCAGTTGAGTTGTGGGAAGACATTAATGACATCATTCATGTAGAAAGTAAACGGTCATCAAAAAAACAGGAAAAGAAGGGAAGACCAAAATGAATGTCAGAAGAGGCTCTGAAACTTGCTCTTGAACAGAAAGTAGCTAAAGTGAATGGAAGAAATGATGAAGTGAAAGAGAATTAGTCAACATTCAGTCATTTCAGGATGTAGTATATGATCAAGAATTAATGGTATTGAAAGAAGAGAAACTGCACTGAAGACATCAGCAAACAACAAACTTCACAAATTTATGGAATTCTCATTTATATGTTTCAACAAATGGATGCAGCTCTGGAGACACTCATTCATGTCAAGGAGTTTGGAAGACATTTATTGGGTAGTTCCAACAGCATTGCTTTCTCTGGAAGATTTTCTGGCCCTGCATTTTGGTCACTTGTTTGAGCCAACTTGACCTGTTTTTTTGTGTGTGTGATTTGAAGTCATCTGTTCTCTCTGAAACACTGTAGTGTTGTATTAATCCATTGATTGTATTAATTCATTGATTGTATATTTGTTTGTTTCACCCTGATTTTTATTTTGTTCTGTTTTAATCTATCCAGGCAAGATGGTGAGTGTGTTACTCTGGTCATAGGTTTGGCAACAGTGGGGTGCTCACCACCTATCTCCTGGTGGATTTGTTAGCAGATGAGAATGTGAGCACAAGTCTATGATCACTGATCACGCAGAATAGCTGATGGTAGTGTAGGTGAGTGTTGGCCACTGTCTGTCAATGGTCTAGTGATGCTGGAGTGGGTGGTGGCACTTGCCCAGTGGGTAAGGCAGCTGGTGTGTGTGTGAGTATGGCTGTGGAGGATTGCTGAATATCAGTAGCTCTCTGATCACCTGATAAACAATGGAGTGCTGGTGCAGTCCTAGATAAAGGGAGCCGGTCACATGGTTCTTGCTATGATTGGAATGCTGCTTACATTAATGCAAAATGGCCACAGAGGGTCAGTTGGCAGTTTACCACTCCTTTTTCACTGTTTTCATTCAGTCTTTTCCTCTCATCAGTGTTTGAATCTACTTTTTAATCCCTTCCTTTGAAGCTCTTGGATCCAGGATTGTCATCCCAAGCCATTTCCTTTTTCTTGAGTCTTTATTGTTGAGGCACTGGGTAGTATACCTGCCTAATCAGCCATCTTGGCTCCTCCTCAAAACTTGGGTATTTTTAATTATTATTAATTTAAAAGCAACAAAGGGAAAAAGACTCAATATATAAATGATATTTTTTTTTTCCTAATCTTGAGTACCCCTTCACAGTTTGATTTCCTTTGTTAGCAGCTTGATAGATAACTAAATTCTAGTTGTAAACAGAGAAGGAATATATCTTTAAATGAGATGTTGAATATGAAAACTCCATTGAACAAATGAGCAGATCTACCTAACCCATAGCAAGCTCACTGACTTAAAGTATATTTGAAAAGAAAATCATATTATTGACAATGTGTTCTCCCAGCATACAAGGATCATAGTGATTGTTGTTGTTGTTGTTATTATGTGCTGTCGAGTCGGACCAACTCATAGCGACCCCTCCTTGGATTTTTGAGGCAGTATCACTACGGAAGTAGATTTCCCCATCTTCCTTCCGAGGAGTGGCTCGTGGGTTTGAACCGCCACCCTTCTGGTTAACAGTCAAGTGCCTTAGCCACTATGCTACCAGAGCTCCCATAGTGATACAGCCTTGGAAACCCAAGGAGGGGTCAATATGAGTTCAGTCCGAGTTGACGGCACATAACAACAACAAATACTGAGTGTGTAAAAACTGACATAACCAAAAGTGAGTGACTGAATGATAAATTGATGATTAAAAGAGGACAGGAAAGGTTGTAATGGCAAATAACAGTGAAAAAGTATTATGAGATCTTTTAGAAAACGGTATCACTATGGAAATAGATCACCCACTCTTCCTTCCGAGAAGTAGCTGGTGTGTTTGAACCACCAGCTTTCTGGTTAGCAGTCAAATGCTTTAGACACTACAGCACCAGAGCTCCCAGTATTTAAATCCCAATAGACAGATCAAACAGTTTAGAGCAACAAGTATCAAGGGAAAAAAAAAAAAAAGGAAATGATAAGAAATCATGGGAAAGATGCTAAATTGTTTATAGAAACTATAATAGATATGCTAGATATTTCTATTTGATAATTACATAAAAGAGGTAATTTGGAGCCATCTGGGCCTCACTGTCTTGGAGTAGTATATCAATATCTGTTCTTCTATCTATTCATCTATAATTTTTATATCCATATATATCAAATAAAGGAAGAAAGAAAACGTGATATAGTTTTAACTCTAGGAGACAAGATTATGGTTATCATTTCTTTCTTATACAAGTGAAAATTTTCCAAAATAAATGCAATTGAAGCATATTGCTTTATAATCATAAAAAATTGTTCAAGATTTTCCAAGATAAAGACATCAATGACTATGGCATTTAGAAAATCAATATTATTTTATATCATGTATACGAAAGTAGGCATATGCTGTGAGGAATATAACCCTCGAGAATAACATTTGGTAAAGTAATTGTAAGAATCCTACAGTGTAAAACTAGACTAAATAATCACATGTGATTTTTTGTTTTTTAAATAATAGATCAGCAATAATACTCTTTTGAATAAAGGCTCATCATCAAACACTAATTCAAAAGAGGAACAAGAAGATTTCTACATACTTCTTTTTTTTTTTTTTTTTCTTTTTATTGTGATTTGGGCAAAAATTTACAGAGCAAATATACTTTCCATATAGAAGTTCACAAACACTTTGACCCAAGACATTGACCACAATTTACCACAATGCAACATGTCCCCTCCCACTTCCTCCCAACAGTTACCTCCTCCCTGTGTCCATCCCTCCATGCATTCCTGCCCCCTGAGCTGTCTCCCTGTGCATAAGCAGCCCTTCTTTCTTCCATGCTTTTTCTCTCCAAGGCGTGTACCTACCTCAGGTAAATATTCGACTCATCTGCCCGTCCACTGCCTGGCTGGAAGCCACAGGCTTGCATTCAATTCCAGACCTGAAGGGCAGCTAGGGGCCATAGTCTCAGTGGTTCTACCAGGCTC
>NW_006922433.1:471919-472880 GCF_000298275.1 Orycteropus afer afer
TTTCTCCTTTCCTTTGTTAAATTTGCCAGTGGCTTATCAATTTTATTCAAAAAACTAACTTCTGATCTTGTTGATTTTTTCTATTGCCCTTCTATTTTCTGTTTCATTGATTTCTGCTTGAATCTTGATTATTTCCTTTCTTCTGGTGACTGTGGGCTTTTCTTGCTGTTCTTTTTCTAACTGTTGGAGAGGTTGGTTTAAAGTGTTGATTTTGGCTCTTTCTTCTTTTTTGATGTGTGCTTTGATTGCTATAAATTGACCTCTGATCACTGCTTTTGCTGTGTCAAAAGATATTGGTATGTTTTGTTTTCATTCTCGTTTGATTCAAGGAATTATTGAATTTCAATTTTTATTTCTTCTCTTACCCAGTCTATCTCAAGGAGGGTCTTGTTCAGCTTCCATGTGTTTACTCTTTTTCTGTTGATCTTCCTATTGTTGATTTCTAATTTGATAACAATATGGTCTGAAAAGATGTTGTGTGGCATTTCAATGTTTTTGAATTTATTAAGACTTGCTTTATGGCCTAACATATGTGCACTAGAGAAGAATGTATATTGTGCTGCTGTTGGGTGAAGTGTTCTGTAGATGTCTATAAGGCCAAGTTGGTGGAGTTTATTATTTTGTGTATTATTGCATCTTTGTTGAGTTTCTTTTCAGTTGTTGTATCTTTCAAAGAGAGTGGTGTATTAAAATCTCCCACTATGACTTTGAGTCATCTGTTTGGCTTTTCAACTCTTTATAGTCTGATTTATGTATTTTGGGCCTCTTTCATTGTGTCCATAGATATTTATTATGGTTATTATGTTCATTTTCAATTGATACTTTAATCATTATATAATGTCCTTCCTTGTCTCATATGGTGGTTTTTGTCTTAAAGTCCATTTGATCAGAAATTAATATTGCCACTCCTGCTCTCTTACAGTTGCCATTTGCTTGATATATCTTTTTCCAACCTTTTTCT
>NW_006922433.1:474845-482418 GCF_000298275.1 Orycteropus afer afer
CCATGATATCGCACAGGAACAGCAACCAAAAAAAAGAAAAAGGGGAGAAAAAAAGAAGAAAACAGGAAAACCTGCAATATCTGAGTATAGGGTAATAAGAGAAAAAAAGGTAGAGAAGGAGAATAATGAAGAAAAAATGGGAAAAATGCAACAATAACAACAAAAATAGAATGGCGTTAACCATGAGAGAAAAAAAAAGGGAAAAAAAGAGTAAACAAAAAATATTTTTAAATTGGGAACTGGGAAAAGAAAGAAAAAATAAAAGAAGGTGTAAACTAGGACCTTTTCAGCTGTGCAGGTCTGAAGAGTTCTTGGGGTTACTGGAAAGCAGAACCTCTTCTTAAGCCCCTAGAATCTGGTAGAGTGCTGACTCTAGGTTGTCTCTAGCTGCTGGTTACATGTTGATTTGTTTTATCTTGGTTTTATGGTTTAATATTTTGAAAGTGTGAAGCTGGTGTATTTTATTTTATTATTGATTTAGGTATGTTGGGTCGCTGTGCTGTTTTCTTTGTGATGGTAGAATCACTGTGTGGAATGTGGATATGGTTTTCTGTTTGTCATAAAGAGGGTTTAGAGTTCACAGTGGGAGGTTTTATGGTAATTGGCTGAATATGGTTTCTTCTATTGAATGAGTGAATTTTTTGGCAGAGAAAGGTGAGAGCAAAAGAAGGAAAGCTTGGTGTTGCTAGTGTCAGTTTCTAGGGCTTTGGGCAGGCTATTATTTGATGATGTGGTTATTTACAAGACCACGGCTCAATCTCAGGAAAGATTCCTGTTGTTGGGTTCAGCAAATTTCTGTCAGGTTCAGACACACTCAAAGACCCCGCTTCCGAGGCCTCTCAGTTCCAATGAGCTGATCCAAGGCAAAAGAGCAGATCCAAGGCAAATTCCCAGGACAGCACTCAGCTGCAGCTTTTTCTCTCTCCCTGCACCTTCCGCTTGCAGCTCTGGTACAATCCCTCCAGACTTCTACTGGCTCTGGAGTTTGTCTGTGATACCGCCCACCTGAGGTGCCAAAGATGCACATGATTTCAGCTGTGCTGGAGTCGGGGGAGTACCTGCTAGTAAACTATGTTCCCAATATCTGTGACCAGATGAGCATGATGTCTCCCAGGCTGACCCAAACCCAATCGGTGACCCCCTGAGAGGGGCACAACAGTGAGTTCTCCGCTTGAGTTTCAGCAGTAGTGCACATGCCCGCCTGCACCTGGGAGACCCAAATTACTGAAAAAATCAGTGGCTGGAGGCAGATGCCTGGGGCTGGCCTCTGGGTTGTTGGACTGGTCATTGGTATGTTGATATAGAGTGTCTTCTTTCTTGGCTCACTGGGATCAGGTGGCCACCCTCACCTGCCAGTCAGTGACTGTTCCAGGGAAGTTGCCAATGGCCTCTTGGCTGCCGGTCTGTCCTCCACCAGGTAGCTCTTTTAAACATAATCTCCCTGTGTCTTTCCTCTAATTCTGCTCTTCTGTAGTTGGTGCACTCTGATTCAGTGAGCTGTTCAGAGCACCAAAATCACTAATTCAAACTGCTGTACCTAGGTTTCTAAGCACTTAGATGGTAGAGGGATATAACATGGTACTTAATGACAAGACTCCATTTTGAATCCTCTACATACTTCTGTCATCTGAAATTGACAAAGATGTAATTGAAAGGTATTGATAATTATTTATGATTGTAACATGAAAGTTGGAAACAGAGATCATTAAAAAAAAAAAAAAAACCTCAACTAAACTCACTGTCATCTAGTCAATTCCAACTCATAGCAACCTTCATTGAGTTTCCAAGGCTGTCCATCTTTATGGAAATAGATTTCCCCATATTCCCTCCACGATGCCACTAGTGGGTTATGAATTCCTGACCTTCTGGTTAGCAACCAAAAAATGCCTTATACACTACACCACCAGAGCTCCTTACAGAAAGGAATAAGTATTTTGAAAATATGGCCTTAGTGACAGAAACAATGATGTGGAACATATGATAATTTGCAAGACCAATAATTTATTAATTGAAAACACATTTTTCAATAACTAAGTAGTGACTATACATGTGAATCTTACCAGATGGAATATATATGAATCAAGTCTACTACCTCTGTTGAAAGAGATGAATAAACTCAATATCATTGTCAGAACAAGTTTAGGGGCTGACTCACAACATATTCAAGATCATAATTTTGCTCTTGTGTGTATCATCAAATGCTGATACACACAAGAGCAAAATTATGATCTTGAATATGTACCACTTGTATGTGAAGAATATATTTGATGCATTAAACATTAATGAGCAAAGACCAGACAATTTGTGAGATGACATAAAGGGCATCATACAAAAAGAAAGTAAAAGGACATTGAAAATAGATGAAAGAAAAAAAGAAGACCAAATAAGATATCAGAAGAGACTCCAAAACTTACTCTTGAATGTGGAGTAGATAAAGTTAACAGAATAAACGATGAAGTAAAAGAGCTTAACAGAAGATTCCAATGGACAGTTTGGAAAAAAAAAAAAAATGTAAAGTATTGCAATGAAATATGCAAAGACTTGGAGTTAGAAAACCAAAAGGGAAGAACATGCTGAGCATTTATCCAGTAGAAAGAACTGAAGACAAACGTTTCAGGTTCTAATTGCAATATTGAAGGATTCTCTGGGCAATATTGGGAGCTGTGGTGGCATTCCTAAGCTATTTGACTGCCAACCAGAAAGCTGGCAGTTCAAACTCACCAGCCACTCCTCAGAAGGAAGATTGGACAATCTACTTCTGGAGTGATACAGCCCAGGAAACCCAAAGAGGGGTGGCTATGAGTCGGGTCCAAATCAATGGCAATGAGTTTTTGTGTTCTTATGGCCAATTTATTGAACAATGCAGGAAGCATCAACAGAAGGTGGAGGGAATACACAAAAAGAATTGGTCAGCATTCAAAGAATACAGCAGATAGCATATTAACAACAACCAATGGTACTGAAGGAAGAAGTCCAAGCTCCACTGAATGAATTAATGAAAACAACACTTCAGGACTCCAAGAAATAACAATTGAAATATTTCAACAAATGGATGTAACACTGGAAGTGATCATTCATCTATGCCAAGAAATTTGGAAGACATCAACCTGGTCAAATGACTAGAAGAGATCCAAATGTGTGTATATTCCAAGGAAATGTGATCTAACAGAATGCATCAATTATTTAATGATATTATTAATATCATATGCTAGAAAAATTTCCCCACATATAATTAAAAATCTTGAAGCAATGCATTGACAGGAAACTGCCAGAAATTCAGGATGGATTCAGAAGAGAATCTGGAAGAAGAGCTACTGATGTCAGATGGACTTTACCTGAAAGCTGAGAATACCAGAAATATGTTTACCTGTATTTTATCTATTGACTATGCAAACACATTACACTGTGTGGATCATAACAAATTATGGATAATGTTGGGAAGAATGGCAGTGCTGAAACACTTAATTGTACTCATGAAGAATTTGTACACATAGGCAATTGGAACAGAAGAAGGGGGTATATTGTGCTTTAAAATCAAGAAAATTGTGCATCAGGGTTGCATCTTTTCACCATACTTATTCAATCTGTATACTGAGCATATGATTTGATAAACTGGACTATATGAAGAAGAACACATTGGGATTGGAGGAAGACTTGTTAACAACCTGCAATATATAGATGACACAAGTTTACTTGTTGAAAGGAAGACTTTAAACACTTATTGATGAAGATCAGAAACCATAGCCTTCAGTATGGAGTAAACCTAATCATAAAGAAAACAAAAATTCTTACAACTGAATCAATAAGCAACATGATGGTAAAAAGGTGAAAATTTTGAAGTTGTCAAAGATTTCATTTTGTTTGGATCCACAACCAATACCATGGATGCAGAAGTCCAGAAATCAAAGGACATATTGCACTGGGAAAAATCTACTGCAAAATCACTTTAACATGTTATAAACCAAAGATGTTACATTGAGGATTATGATATGCCTGATTCAAGCCATGGTATTTCCAATTGCCTCGTAAGTGGAAGGAAGGTTGGGCAATCTACTTCCATAGTGATACCGCCTCAGAACCCCAAGGAGGGCTCACTATGAGTCGAAGTCAACTTGACATCAATGAGATTGTTTTTGTTTTGTTTCCATAAGCATGTAGAAGCTGGACAATGGACACTGAATGAGGAAGACTGAAGAAAAATGGATGCCTTTGAAGTGTGCTTTTGGCAAAGAATATTGAATGTACCATGGACTACCAGAAGAACAGACAAATCTGACTTTAAAATACATCTAGAATTCTCCTTTGAAATGAAGATGGCAATGCTTCATCTCACATACTTTAGATATATTACAAGGAGGGACTAGCACTTGGAGAATGATAATGCCTGGTAAATTAGAGAGTCAGTGAAAAAGAAGTCCCTCAACAAGATGAATTGGCACAATGGCTGCAAAAATGGGCTCAAGCAAGCAATGATTTAGGACTGGGCAGTGTTTCATTCTGTTGTCCATAGGACACTATGAGTCAAGTTGATTGATGACACCGAACAGCAACAATGTTGTATTGGTTTCCAAATTAAGTACACAAACACCTTCTAAGACAAATAGGCTGCATTGACAAAGAAAGTGATATATGAACACTAGGGCCACTGACCATTGAATACACACACATACACACATATGTCCACATATGCATACATAAATTACTATTCAATCTGAAAGATAAAAAACATGTTTATAAAATATTACTAAATTAGGCACTCATGTCTTTGAAATAAATGAAGATAATGTTTATATTTATGTAGTTATAGACATGTTTACTATTTCTATAGCCTCTGTTTCTCCTTGTTCTCCAAGTTGCCATCAGTGCCCCTTCTCTTCAGCTTGAAGGACTTATTCTAATGTTCCATGTAGCACTTGTCTTTTACAATGATTTGTCTCTGTTTCTGTTTGAGAAAGGCCTAAATTTTCTTCATCTCTGAAGTTGCCTTTTGCTGGCTCTATAATTCATTGTTGACAGCTTCAGCACAGGAATATATCATATCAATATGTTTTGACCTCCATTATCTTTGATATCAAGTCAGATGTTCCCTTGTAATTGATTTAACATTTTTTTTTCTTCCTCCTTTCAAGATTTTCCTCTTTGTTTTTGGCTTTCATATGCTTGACTATGATTATAGATTTTTGTTTGTGTGTGCTTATCTTACTTCACTTTTGTCTCACCTTTATTTCTGTAAGTTGAAGATTTTCTTTTTTAACAATTCTTTCAATGCTTTGATGATTATTCATTCGAACTTCTCCTATCAATCTTCCCTCTCTTCAGGGACTCAAATAACATATTATGGAATGCTTTATCCTGTTTCACATATCATACATGTATGTGAGGTGCTGTCATTTTTCTTCATATTTTTCTTTCTCTATTCTTCTGTTGAGATAGTTTCTGTAAATTTATTTATGGGATAACTAATACATTCAGCTACCCTCTCTCCTGAGCCCATCTCATGAATATTTTATTTAAATCATTTAAATTTTCAACCCTACAATATTCATTCAGTTCTATTTTTTAGTTTCCATTTTTCTGTTAAGATTTTCTATTTATTATCCCATTATTGGCATATAATCCCTCATGTATTTGCACATACTTTCTTTTAATTCATTGAACATTTGTTAATAACTTTCTAAAGGCTTTGTCTTTTACAGCCAACATCAAAGTCCACTTGGAGAAAGGTTTTATTTACTGCTGCTATTTTTAATATGGGACTTATTTTCTTGTTTCTTTGCATAGCTCAGTATTAACTAGTTGAAAATTTACATTTTAGATATTTCATAGTAGTAATTTGAGCTTATGTAGATTGTGTTTTGTTCTACTGAGGTTTTCCTTTTTACTTCTTTGTTGTTTATTTGTTTTAGTAGAAAATTAACTCACTGCTGACTCATCATGACCCCTCCTTGGATTTCTGAGGCAGTATCACCACAGAAATAAATAGGTTGCTCAACATTCCTTCTGAGAAGTGACTGGTGGATTTGAATCACCAGCTTTCTGGTTAGCAGTCAAATTCACTTAGTTTGACTCAAATTTTCAAAAACCTCTTCTTTTGGTATACTAATGATACTTTTGTTCAGCTTAACCCCCTGGGGATCTTCTGTATGGCTGTGATAGTTGGAGCTGTGTGTCTACTTGGCTGGACCACAATTCTGTGTGGTTTGAGCTGTTGTGGTGTGGTTGTTCACATGATGGGATCAGATTACTATGTTTTGAGTGACTAATCTGTTGAAAGGGAGTTTCCCTAGGGGTGTGGCCTTCTTCCAGTATATCTGTGGACATCCTGGGAGAGGAGACATTCTTCTGTGGATTGGGATTGTGTTGTGCTGCTTACAACTGTCCGTGAGTGAACAATCCACTATTTGGCCTGGAGATCTTGGATTCGTCATTCGTTGGAGTCAACAGCTGGTGTACTGCCTGCCAGCTCTGAGCTCCTCAGCCCCTGTGGCTGCAAGAATCGGGAAAAGCCTCTAGTTTGATGTGGGAAAGTCTCCATCTTGATATTTGATCCAGGAATGTTGGACTTGCCAGCTTCTATAAGTGTGTCAGCCATTTTCCTAAGATAAATCTCTTTCTTTTTCTCTCTCTCTCTAAGCTTTACTGGTTTTGTTTCTCTAGAGAACCCAGTCTAACACAATGGCTGTATAGGTTAGCAGTCAGCCAGTGATTTAAACAGATGTTACACTCAGTTATCACAGTCCATAGGCTTCCAACTCTACTATTTAACCTCTGTTTGAATTGAGGAATATATTGAAAGGTACAGAAAATTTTCAAATCTTTTTACGTTTTCAGTTTTTTGCAGGATTTTTGGGTTTTCCACCTGCATTTGTTGTTTAGGAGATAGCAAAGAATGTATTTATTTTCTTAAAACTTTTGTAACTCTATGACTTATAAAACTGGTTCTCTTAAATTTCTGTTCCCTTTTGCAAATTGAATATGCCATGCACAGCCAGTAAAGTACCACGTGTTTGTCAAACAACCTGGCAAGGGTGGAATTAAAAAAAAAAAAAAAAGGAAGAAGTCATAAACTCACTATTTGTATTCAATGAAGTAGCCATTTTATATGAAAATGTACTTAGATTGCTGACTATATTTTACTCTCTTCCATTCACTGAAATGGCCTATTTCAATAATTTGCCAAGTTTCATGTTAGTTTCTGTGAAGGAGAGTTAACTATCCTATTCACTTTGCATTTCCAAGAAATAAGTTCAATATGTTTTTCTCTCATTTTCTAAAACAAAATTCAAAAACCCAAAATAAAATTATTTTTGTTCTTATCTGCATGTTCCTTGCTTAATGAAGTAATTAAAAACTTGGAAGTATTAAAGTTTCCACACTTTTTTCACCATAATCTATTGATTTTTCCATAAATGTAATTTTTAACCAAAGATATTATTTTGTTTTTAAACCATTCATTACTCATAAACATCAAAATGTCCAAATACAGTCTTTATTCAACATCTTAATATTGATTATATTTGTGTTATATAAAATCAATAAAAAAACTACAAATAAATAAATAAATATAAAAATA
>NW_006922433.1:482968-485119 GCF_000298275.1 Orycteropus afer afer
GAAGTAGGATTGCCCAACCTTCCTTCCGAGGAGTGGCTGGTGAGTTTGAACCGCCAGCCTTCTGGTTAGCAGTCAAGTGCTTTAGCCACTATGCTACCAGAGCTCCCTGAATGGAGAGTAGCTAAAACAAATTGAAAGAAGAATGAAATAAAAGAACTGAACAGAAGACTTCTAAGGGCAGCTTGAAAGGAGAATGTAAAATATTATAATAAAATGTGCAAAGACCTGGAATTAGAAACCCAAAATGGTAGAACACTCTCAAACTAAAATAAATGAATAAAAATTTCAAACCTTAAGTTACAACATTGAAGAATTCTATGGGAAAAATATTGGGTGATACAGGAAGAATAAATAGAAGATGGAAAAAATACACAGGGTCACTGTACCAGAAAGAATTGGTTGACATTTAGCAATTTCAAGAGGTAGCATAGGAGCAAGAACCAATGGTGCTAAAGGAAGATGTCCAAACCTCACTGAAGGAATCGGCAAAAAACAACCCTCTAGGAACAGACAAAATAATCATTGAAATTCTTCAACAATTGGATGCAGATTTGGAGGTGTTTAGTAGTTTATTTCAAGAAATTTGGAAGACAGCTACCTGACCCAGAAACTGGAAGAAATCCACATTTGTGCCTATTCCAAATAAAAGTGATCCAACAGAATATGAAGATTATCAAAAAATATTATTAATACCACACACAAGTAAAATTTTGCTAAAGATAATTTAAAAATTGTTGCAGCAGTATATTGACAGGGACCTTCCAGAAATTCAAGCCTAATTCAGAAGAGGACAGGAATGAGATGTACCATTACTGATGTCAGGCAGATCTTGACTGAAACCAAAGAATAACAGAAAGATGTTTATCTGTGTTTTACTGTCTATGCAAAGGCCTTCTATTATATGAATCATAACAAACTATGGATACCATTTTAAAGAATAGGAGTTACAGAACACTTAATTGTGCTTATGAAGAATCTGTACATAGACCAAGAGGCTGTTGTTCAAGCAGAACAAGGGGATAGTGCATGGTTTCAAATCAGGAAAGGACTGCATCAGGGTTGTATCTTTTCATCATACTCATTCAATCTGTGTGCTCAGAAAATAATCAAAGAAGCTGGACCATAAGAAGAAGAACTTCACATCAAGATTGGAGGAAGACTCATTAGACGCCTGTGATATGCAGATGACACAACTTTACTTGCTGAAAGTGAAAATGATTTGAAGCATTTACTGATGATCATCAAAGACTACACCATTCAGTATGGATTACACCTCAACATAAAATAAAAATCCTCACAACTGGACCGATCAGCACATCATGATAAATGGAGAAAAGATTGAATTGTCAGGAATTTCTTTTTACTTGGATTCACAATAAAAAACCCCCTTGGAATAAGAAGTCAGGAAATCATCTGGCATATTACACTGGGCAAATTTGTTGTAAATAAAAGACCTCTTTAATGTATTTAGGAATAAAGATGTCACTTTGAAGACTAAGATAAGCCTGGTCCAAGTCATGGTCTTTTCAATCACATCACTTTCGTAAGCATGTGAAAGCTAGAAATTAAATAATGAAGACCAAAGAAGAGTTGATGTTTCTGAATTGTGGTGTTGGCTAAGAGTACTGAAAATATCATGGACTGCCAAAAGAACAAACAAATGTTTCTGAAGAAATGTAGTCAGAATATTCCTTAGAAGAAGAATGCCAAGACTTGTCTCACTTTAGCCATGTTGTCAGAATGGACTATTCCCTGGAGAAAGATGTCATGCTCAGTTATGTAGAGAGTCAGTGAAGAAGGGGAAAACCTTCAACAAAATGGATTTGCACAGTGTTGGCAATGATGGGCTCAAGCATTGTGAGGATGGCCACAACACACAGGGTAGTGTTTAGTTCTGTTGTACGTAGGGTTGCTATGAGCCAGAGCTGACTAAAGGCACCTAATAACAACAACAATATGCAAACTAATTGTTGTATATTAGTGAAAGTGCAAGTTGGACCCTTGATTTCATTGTGCTATATTGTTACGTGCTGTCGAGTCAAACCCGACTCATAGCGACCCCTCCTTGGGTTTCCGAGGCAGTATCACTACGGAAGTATGTTTGCCCAACCTTCCTTCCGAGGAGTGGCTGGTGGGTTTGAACCGCCAGCC
>NW_006922433.1:485662-488672 GCF_000298275.1 Orycteropus afer afer
GTAGGAATGCCCAACCTTCCTTCCGAGGAGTGGCTGGTGGATTTAAACTGCCAGCCTTCTGGTTAGCAGTCAAGTGCCTTAGCCACTATGCTACCCCTTGACAACTACACCATCAGAGATAAAAACTATCATATTTTGTTTTAAGTTTGAAGAGGGATTGCCAGCATGCTTCTGCCCACCTATACTATAAATAATTTATGACTATAGCTAGTTACAGAATTATATTTTAGGAAAATAGATAGACAATTCTTTACTTCATAGTTCAAATTGATGGATAATATACTTGAGGAGCTGGAGTTAATGAATTACACCTGAGAACATCTATACCTGAACCTGATGTATATGATGAACTTCTAGATTTCAGTTTGATGAGGCAGTGGGATGAAACAAAATTATGAGTGATACAGGAGGGGATGAATGAAATTTGCATGTGGCAAGAACATGAATCATCATTGGAGGTCAGAGGGCAGATTATAGTGATAAAATTCCAACATGGCCTCCAGTGATCCTTGCATATGTAGATACCTTCATACCTCTGTATAGTCCTGTCTAACCTTGAATAAGACCCACACACATAACCACTGGGTGTTGCAGAAATTATAGATTGTGATATCTTTGAGTAGATCATAAAAGACATTATGGTTTTCACCTTTCCCTTTCCTGGATCTGAGAACAGTTGACAACAGTCTGAGAGGAACTGAAGTCTTGTGCCAATCCTTATGTGAATGAGACATCTTGAAAGTATACTCTCTAATCTCAGTCAAGTTTTCAGGTGGCTACAGCCTGGGCTGATATCTTGACTACAACATTTTGAAAGACTTGAGCCACAACTTCCCAGCTAAGACAAAAATGAATTATTGATCAAAGAAAAAATGTAAAATAATAAATATCTGTTGTCTAAAGCTGCTAAGTTTGGGAGTAATTTGTTAAACAGAAATAGGTAGCAAATACAGCCACCACAATCTATCCAGGAAAGAAATTGAACAGATTATTATTATTTTTGGGAGCTCTGGTAGCATAGTGCCTAAGGCACTTGACTGCCAACCAGAAGGCTGGTGGTTCAAACCCACCAATCACCCCTCAGAATGAAGGTTGGGCAATCTACTTCTGTAGTGATACTGGCTCGGAAACCCATGGGTCGCTATGAGTCGGGTCTGACTCGATCGCACATAACAACAACAACAACAACATTATTATTTTCATTTTATAAATACATTTTTTTAAATAAGGCAAAGAAAGATTAATAAATTTGAACAGTATTATACAACCAGTAAGAAGATAGACTCTAAAACCTACTCTCTTAACCACAATTTGACCTCCTATGGATGGTGAGCCCTAGGCAATTATTTTTGTTCATTTTTGGGCCTCTTAAGAACTCTTCCTGTTATAATTCCTAGCTTGGCCAAAATATATTATTTGCTTTATAACTTACTTTAGCAGACTGCATGTAATGAAAATTTCTCTTATATTCATGCATTCCTTACAGGTTTTGATTCCTTAATTATCACCCACGCAACTGTAATTGATCATATGAGCACTTACCCACTTTTCCACTAGAATTAATCACCAGCTTCAACATCCTTATACATTTTTTGTTAAGCCTGTTATGATCTCTGGTGGCATAGTGGGTAAGGCATTTGACTGCTAACCAGAAGGTCAGCAGTTCAAACCCATCAGCTCCTATGTGGGAGGAGAATGGGGTAATCTACTTCCATAAAGATTTATAACCTTAGGAATAGAGTCAGATGAGTTGGAATCAACTCAATTATAATGAGTTTTTTTTTTTTTATTTTCTGCTATTATGATCTCTAGGGAAGTGTATCACTTTTATTTCTCATTAAATCTGACAATTTGTTTTTCTAACATCAAATAATATTGTGTAAACTACAGGCATTAATTACTTTCAGAATCACATATTTCCATTTTGACATCTATATAAAGCCATAATTTTAAAAGTTACCGCCTAACTGATGTTTGCCATGTATCATAACTATCTGAAAAATAGCACATTTTCTATTATATTGCATCATCTCTTTCTCAATAATTTAAATAATTATACTATACACCTGACTGTAAATAAAAATCACCAGCTACTACAGAGAGAGAAGTTGTGTAACACAGAAAGCCTGGGTTTGGAGGCAGAGAGAAAATGGTGCTAAACCTAATTCCAACCTTAAAGAACTACACGACTTTGTACGTGTTATTTTGCTTATAAGTCTCAATCTCTTCACTGTAAAAAGAGTATTACTCTCATTTTGCATTTTTTGGGGGATAGAAAATTAATTAATGTATAAAAAATGCCTGGTTTACAGTTTGTCAGTTAAAAACACAAAAGTCAAATAATTTTTGGTAGATAGGCTTATGTTAAAGCCTTATATCTTCTGTCTGATTAAATTTAATCCTCACAAGAATATTTTGAGGTAGAATCTTGTTGCAATATGTAGGTTCTGCCCCCATTTCTTATTTTCTAAAAGAAAAAAAAAATTGTACTCTACTTTTGATGTCCTTGTTGAGATACAATATCTTATAAGTCATTAGTATTTAATATTAAGAATCAGAAGGCATAAACTTATCTCAACAAATCAATTTCATTTGTCATGTTCTGCATATTATATGACAGCTTATATATCTACTTCTTTTTTTTTTCTTTCTCATTTATTGTTTTTTTTCCTAACAATGCAATTAAAAAAGTAAACCTCTTTCTATTTATTTCGCAAAAGAGGCATTTCATCCTTGAAGACATGGGCCATCTCTTTTCAATCATGTGTTACTTACATAAAGCAGAAGCTTAATAAATACCTAAATGAACTATATTAATGTGGATGGAGGGAGCTCTGGTAGCATAGTGCCTAAGGCGCTTGACTGCTAACCAGAAGGCTGGCGGTTCAAACCCACCAGCCGCTCCTCGGAAGGAAGATGAGGCAATCTACTTCCGTAGTGATACTGCCTTGGAAACCCAAGGAGGGGTCGCTATGAGTCAGGTCCGACTCAACGGCACATAACAACAATA
>NW_006922433.1:488877-499386 GCF_000298275.1 Orycteropus afer afer
GTCTGGTTAGCAGGCAAGTGTCTTAGCCACTATGCTACCAGAGCTCCTTCCAAGGCAGTATCTCTATGGAAATAGATTTCCCAGTCTTCCTTCCAAGGAGTGGCTGGTGTGTTTGAAGTGCCAGCCTTCTGGTTAGCAGTCAAATGCCTTAGGCACTATACCACCAGAGACTCTTTTGTATTATTAGATTTGTTACTAAGAGAAGGCAATATATTAATTATTTATTTTAAGTGGAAAAATAAAACACTTTATATAGTATGAGCTCATTTATGTGTCTCTGTGAATACATATATGTAAATATATTGTTGCTGTTAGGTACTGTCTGACACTGAAGTTGTCAAGGATTTCATTTTACTTGACTCTATAATCAATGCCAAAGGAAGCTGAATTGATTTGACTCATAGTGACCACTCCTTGGGTTTTTGAGGTGGTATCTCTACAGAAGTAGATTGTCCAATCTTCCTTCCAAGGAGTGGCTAGTGGTTTCAACTGCCAGCATCTGCTTAGCAATCAAATACCTTAGGCACTACGCCAGCAGAGCTCCCACCAACAGAAACAGCAGTCAATAAAGAAAGCAACATACTGTATGGGGCAAATCAGATATCAAAAACCTCTTTAAAGTGTCAAAATGCAAAGATGTCACTTTGAGGAATAAAGTGTACCTGTCCCAAGCCATGAAATTTTCAATCACCTTAGGTGCATATGAAAGCTGCATAATGAATAAGGAAGACTGAAGAAGAATTAATACCTTTGGATTGTGGTATGAGAGGGAATATTGGATATATCAATATTGCCAGAAGAACAAACAAATCTGATTTGGAAGAAGTACAAACAGAATGCTCCTTAGAAGTGAGAATAGTGAGAGTTTGTCTCATGTACTTTGGACATATTATGAGGAGGGACCAGTCCCTGAAGAAGGACATCACACTTAGTAAAGTAGAGGGTCAGCAAAAAAGAGGCATAGCCTCAAAGAGATGAATTGACACAATGAGCATATACACAGAGAAGATTCTGAGGATGTCACGGGACCAGGCAGTGTTTCATTCTGTTGTACATACGATCGCTATGAGTCAGAGCTGACTCTATGGCACCTAACAACAACAACAAGTTGATCTTTTTTGCATTCTTTATAAAAATATTAATTTTGCTGAAGAAATACAGGATGGCTATGAGCAGTTGGACAAGTGTCAAATAAATAAACAGAGAAATAGGAATGCATATTTCAAATTGTTGCTTGTACAGTATTTAAGGAGCTCTGGCTGTATAATGGTTAAAGCATTCAGCTGCTAACCAAAACACCCTTGCTTTGAAGCCACCAGCTGCTCTTGGGAAAAAAGATAACACAATTTGCTTCTGTAAAGGTTTACAGCCTTGGAAACCCTAGAGGGGTGTCTGTGAGTCAGAATCAACTCAATGGCAGTGGGTTTGGTTTCAGTATATAGTGTTTTTTTAACTATTATCTATATTCTGAACTCTCCCAGGGCCGAAACTATATATCCATTCAACACAACTAGGATAATAACTGGCTGGCTCAGAGTAGATGCAAATACCTGAATTCAATGAATAAAGTTAATGTACATTTATCTAATTTTATATTTAACTATATATTTTTTCTTATATATGAACTCTTAAATATTTTGAACTTTCTAAAAATAAAGCATATGCATGAAATAGCTTAAATATATATGAAACAGCATATTTAAAACCCTGTAGTCTTATGATTCAAAGACAATGGACAGCTTCATCGAGTTACATAATAAATGAAGCTCAGTAGATAAGCTGTTGTGTGCTATCATCTCCTGTGTTTACAGTCAGCCAAAAGCTTTAATTAGTGGAACATTTTGGCAGCTTCTCTTCTCCATGCTGCTTCTCTTCAGGATGCCTGATTGTCTTGTGCTCTCATGCTCAGCTAACAGTGAAATAGTCATTGCATCCACAGACACAGAGCTCCCACTTGGGACTTCCTCTGCCACTAATTTACTCATCATTTGCCTTCATGCTTGCCTCTTTCTCGCTCTTCCTCTCCCTCGTCCTGTTCCTCAATTTCACACACACACAAAAAGGCTATGTCCAATCACGAAGATTTGAAACCAACCTACCCCAAACCAAACCAAATCAAACTCACTGCCGTCAAGTCAGTTCCAACTCATAGCGACCCCTCCTTGGTTTTCTGAGGTGGTATCTCTACAGAAGTAGATTGCCCAGTCTTACTTCCAAGGAGTGGTTGATAGGTTTGAACCACCAGGCTCCTGGTTAGCAGTCAAATGCCTTAAGCACTATGCCACCCAAAGTAAGTATAAAATGTTCGTAGGAAAAAGTCTGAGCTTACGTACTGGTGTCACTAGGGGAATTGTGGGGTGCAGATTGCACCAGGTTCAGGGAATGATACCAAAATGACTTTGTATAAAATTTTGTGTAGTATTTCAGCAGAAATCATTTATCTATCTATCTATTTATTTTTACCAAATATGCTTATAGTTAGTTATAACAGCAAAAACATTTTTTTTTTTCCTAAGTCCAGCTTACACTTATCAGTAGACCAGCAAGGCTAAAACTTCTTGCTAAATATGTTTTTACCTTTTTAATGTACTCCAGTCAGACCTGTAATTATGACTCAATTACACTGATGCTACGAATTACTTGATTTCATCTGCACATATTACACCTTGGGCCATTGTTTTTATTGCTGCTAGTGTTTTTATAGTCATGGATTTTGTCAAATTTTCTCGTGTTTTAGCTATGATATTGTGATGATTAATATTTGTGACCCTGTATCAATAACTTTCACTGGCCAATTATTTAAAAAGTGGATGGACCCTTCCTTCCTCGAACTTCTGTCTTAGTCTGAAAGCGAGAATGGCCAGACTTTGTCTCATCTACTTTGGTCACGTTGTCAGAAGGGACCATTTCCTGGAGAAGGACATCATGCATGCTAAAGTGGACGGTCACTGAAAAGGGGCTGTACTGATACAGTGGCTGTAGCAATGGACTCAGAGCAAGGATTATGAGGCTGGCACAAGATCTGGCAGTGCTTCATTCTGTTGTACATGGGGTTGCTACGAGTCGGAGCAGATTCGAGGGCACCTAACAACAAAAATAACTTCAATAACTTTTTTTCCAAATGAAGTAGTAGTTACAGAAAAAGAAGGAGAAAGCTAAAAAAAGTCTTCCACTCAGTTACTAATAATGTTGAAACTTAAAATGTCATTAAATGTATAAAGATTTTACAAAAGAATTTTGTTAGTGTCCATATAATTGAAGAAATATTACATTTATTCAATTTACAATGATATTTATCCCATTTTATTCTATGATTAAAATTTATGATAAACTTTACTAAAAATTCTGTATGGTCTGGTGTGACAGAAAGTCCACAGACAGGGATGACATCATGAATTATTGTACTGGGTGACACCAACCCTAGTGATGCCACTATACCTAGATATTTATATTTTATATAAAAGGGGAAATTAATGACTAGAGGAACTTAACATGTATGAATACATTGTTATAATAATTTAAAATAAATGAACAATAAAGTTAAAATATATGCTTCTTAATTTTCATGAAAGCCCAATTTTCACTTTCATTTCTCACAAACCCACCAAACTCAAGGCCATTCATATGTTTCTGACTCATAGCAACCCTTTAGGACAGACGAGGATGGTCTCCTAGGATTTCAAAAGATGGGAAAAGGATGTAAATCTTTATGAAAGCAGACTGCCACATCCTCGCTTGGAGTGGCTGGTAAGTTTTTGCACCACCAACTTTTCAATTAGTAAAAAAGCACTTTAACCACTGTGCCCCAAGAGTTCCCTGCTATTTCTTACATAAAATAAACATTTGATGAGGGTTTTTTTTTTCTGTTTTTTTTGCATAATCGTACTGATTGAGGTGAATTCACACAGATAAATTACACACATTGTAAGTGTAAAGTTTGATGCATTTTCATGCAAATGTATACAAATGTATTTACTTGTGTAATAATCTCACCAATAAAGATAAGTAACAGAGTCCCTAAATGTCTCTTTACAGTTAGTTAATCTCCTTTAACCTTTTGTCCCTGATAACTAATCAGCTCATTTCTATTACTAAAGATTAGTTTTTCTTGCTACAGATATTCATATAAGTGGGACAATATTTTTTTGTATCTTTCTCTGTCAGTCAGTATATTATTCATGCATATCAGTTATCCACTCCTTAGTGCTGAGCAGTATTCCACTGTAGGAACCTACTCCAGTTTCATTACCTAGTCACCTGTTGATGGTATTTGAGTTCATTACAGTTTTAGATTTTTATGAGTAAAGTCATTACAAATATTAATTTATAACAAGAGTTTTTGGGGATATATGTTTTTAACTCTCTTTGGTAAATACCTAGCAGTGGGATGGCATGGTTATATGACAACTGAATGTTTCATTTTGTATGAAGTTTACAAATTATGTTGCAAAACAATTGTATCATTTTCACACTCCTACCTGCAATGTGTGACCTATCAAATTGCTCCATATATTTGTCAACACATTTTAATTGTATCCATTTTAATATCTGTGAAATGAAGATTTCTTTGGGTTCCAATCTGCATTTACTTAGTGTCCAGTGGGAACCTTGGTTTTGCAGTGTTTAAAACACTCAGCTGTAACCAAGGTCTAAGGTTTGAACCCACCAGTCACTGTGCTGAAGAAAGATGTAGCTTCTGTTTCTGTAAAGATTTAGCCTTGGAAACCTTATAAGATAGTTCTACTCTGTCCTATAGGGCCACTATGAGTCAGAATCTATGAGATGGCAGTGGGTTTGTTTTTTTGTGGTGTTCAATGATATAGGCATGTTTTTATGTTTTTATTTACCATTAATTTATCTTCTTTTTTGAAGTCTCTTCTCAAGTCTTCTACCCATTGTCTACTGGACTTTTTGTAAATGATCTGTAGAATTTCAAGACATATTCTAGATACATACCCTTTATCTGATATTTGTATTCTGAACACTTTCTCCCTGTTTGTGGCTTGCTTTTATATTCCATTAAAGACATCTTTTGAAGACAGGAAGTTTTTATTTTTATGAAGTTGGTATCATCAATCATTTGTTATAGTTAGTACATTTTTTGTACTAATAATTCTTTACCTATCCCAATTTTGCAAACATTTCTACTATGTTTTCTTCTAGAAGAAATTCAGATTTCACTTTTACATCTAGAGATATGATCCATTTAGAGTTAACTTTTCTGTATAGTGTGAGGCTGACATTGAGGTCATTTTTCTCTTCCTCTTCTTCTTCCTCCTTCTTGTCTCTTCTGCCTCCTTCTATTTTTCAGTATAAATATCTAGTTGTTTAAGTACTATTTGTAGAAGACATTATTCTTTCACCTTTCAATTTCCTTTGAAACTTTTTTTTGAAAAACTATCAAACTTAGATAATGTAGCTCTATTTCAAGGTTCTTTATTTTGTTCCATTGATATCTAACTTTTTTCAGCATTATCTCACTGTTGTGATATTTGCAGCTTTATATTTTCAATATTAAAGCCCAAAAAACTCACTGCCATCGAGTTGATTCTGACTCATAGTGACCCCCATTGTGTTTCCAAGGTGGTAAATCTATAGAAGTAGGTCGCTCCATCTTCCTTCCATGGAGTAGCCGGTTTCTTTGAACCATCAACCTTTTGGTTAGCATTTGTTGTTGTTGTTGTTATATGCCGTCAAGTTGGAGCCGACTCATAGCAACCCCTCCTTGGGTTTCCAAGGCGGTATGACTACGGAAGTAGGTTGCCCACCCTTCTTTCTGAGGAGTGGCTAGTGAGTTTGAACTGCCAGCTTTCTGGTTAGCAGTCAAGTGCCTTAGGCACTATGCTACCATAAATCTATCAGCTTTGTTCCTTTCAGATTCATTTAAGCTCTTCTAGGCTCATTACATTTATATGTAAATTTTGAAATCAGCTTGTCAATTTACCCAAAAATAATCCTGCTGTGGTTGTCCTGAAGTTATAGATCAATTAGTGGAGAATTGTCATCTTAACAATAATGTGTTTTCCAATACATGAATATAAATATTTGATATTTCAACATTGATGTTATGTTATCTGTATGTTTTAATACGTATCTTTACAAAATTGACATTATCTTTTCTTAATTTTTAATGATTTTATTATGAATGTTGAATTCACTTTCAATTTTATCATGAATATAGTAAGTTTTGTTGCAACATTGAGATGATCATATATATATTTCTCTTTTATTCTGTTAAAATACTGAAATACTTTAATTTTAAAATGTTTAAACTTTTATTTCTGAGGTAAAACTCACTTGATCATATTATCAGTTGTATATATTGATATTTTTAATTTGATAATATTTTCAGGATCTTACACATATGTGCTCTTGATATAAAGATTTCAATTTTATTTTTATAACATACTTGTCAGGCTTTAGTGTCAAGATTACATCGATCACACAAGTGAGTTGGATAATATTCCCTCCTCATCTGTTTTATGAAACAGTATAAGATTTTACTTAATGTCTTCCTAAATATTCTTTCAGTTCTTAACTGTGAATATAGCTGCACCATACTTTTTCCTCTTGGGAGCTCTGGTTGCGTAGTACCTAAGGCACTTGACTGCTAAGCAGAAGGCTGGTGGTTCAAACCCACCAGCCACGCCTCAAAAGGAAGATGGAGCAATCTACTTCTGTAGTGATACTGCCTCAGCAGCCCAAGGAGGGGTCGCTATGAGTCGGGGCCGACTCGATGGCACATAACAACAACAACAACAACATACCTTTTCCTCAAGTGAATAATAATTATTTTTTATTAAAAATTCTAGTTCTCTTACAAAAGTAGGGTTACTCATTTTTAAAACATCTTCTTAAATTGAATTTGTAAATTGTGATTTTAAAAAAATATATATTTATTTCAACTAAATTATTTAACATATTATCAAAGTTGTTCAGAATGTCCCCTTAATAGCCATAGCATGGAGAGTGATAATTCCTATTCCATTCTTCATATTAGTAATATTTATTTATTTTTCCTTCTAATAATCTGTTGGGATGTATCTATTTTATTGATTTTTTTTTTCAGAAAATAACATTGGCTTGTAAATTTTTATAACTGTTTTCTATTTCATTGATTTCTGTTCCTTTAATTATCACATAGTGTCTATAAATATTATGTAGATCAAGCTAGTTGCATTGTGTGATTTTTATTTCAGAATATAACATTGGCCTGTAAAATTTTTATAACTGTTTATTTTCTATTTCATTGATTTCTGTTCCTTTAATTATCATATAGTGTCTATAAATATTATGTAGATCAATCTAGTTGTGTTGTTCAGATGTTCTATAGCTTTACTGAGTTTTGTCTGCTTCACCATTTACTGTGAAAGATATGTTAAGATTTTTAACTATGATTCTCTCTCTCTCTCTCTCTCTCTCTTTCTCTCTCGACACACACACACACACACACACACACACACGTAAACTCTCAAATTATTGGTGATATCAATTGCCTTGAAGTTGTCCCTGACTCATGGTAGCTTTATGTGTAACAGAAAAAAATGTTGCTTAATTCTGCACAATCTTCATGATCATTGCTGTGTCTGCATGCATTGTTGTGGCTATTGTATCAATCCATCTTTTAATTGACCTTCCACTTCATGAAACATGATGTCTTTTTCTAGCAATTGGTCTTTCCTGATGATGTGTCCAAATTAAGTGAGTCAAAGTCTCACCATCTTGTTTCTAATGATCACTTTAGTTGCATTTCATCTAAGACTGATTTGTTTGTTGTTTTGGCTGTCCATGGCACATACTGTGGACTGCTCTTATAGGAGGTGCTTACAAATTTAGAAAAGCTATGTCTTCCTGATGAATCGTCCCATTTACCAATATAAAATATTAATATTTATCTCTGAAAGTCACCTATTTATCACAATAATAACATCACTCCAAATTCCATATGCCTTCTGTTCACATATTTTTACTTTTTTTTTAATCGTCACACTATTTGTGTTTTTATATTTGAAAGTTCACCTCTTATAGAAAGTTTATAGTACTGCCTGCCTTTTATACCTACCCTGATACTTTTGGCCTTAAAATTGAAGAATTTAGTACACTTTCTTCTTACTATTTTTTTTCCATTGGTCAGTTTTTGTTGTTGTTGTTGTTGTTCTATCTCCATTGGTACTTTGTTGCCTTGAGTTTCTAATACTTTTTTTTTTTTTTTTTAATACCAGTATTTCACTGTAATTCCTTTATTTTTTTTTATCTTCTATCTATCATCTATCTAACATCTATCATTTTCCTGACCATTCTAGCTATTACTATGCATTCTTAACTTATTAGTGTCCATTTAGAGTTAATGTTTTACCATTTAATGCAACTTTCCACTTCGATTTAAGAATTCACACTAATTTTCCTTCACAGTACAAATGTCATACTTGAAACCTTTGTTGTTGTTGTTGTTATGTGCTGTTAACTCAGACCCAACTCATAGCCAACCCTCCTTGGGTTTCCGAGGCAGTATTATTATGGAAGTAGATTGCCCCATCTTCCTTCCATGGTGCATTTGAGCCACGAGACTTCTGGTTAGAAGCAAGTGCCTTAGGCACTACGCTACCAGAGCTCCCCTCTTGAAACACTTAGAAGACTATAATTCCATTAGCCCTCACTCTTCTATAATTACTACACTCACATATTTCATTTGTATATATATAAATCTCATCTAAATTACTGTTATTTATACTTCAAACAATTGTGAAGAAAAACAAGAGTGTTTGTTTGTTTTTAATCCTTGTTTACCCACTTACACACAATTTCCACTCACTTTCTTTCCTTCCAGTAGATTGGGTAAACTATTTTTATATTATTTATCTTCAGCCTGAAGATCCTCTTTCAGAATTAATTGTGGTGAAGATCTGCTGGTTACATATTTTCTCATTTATTTGGTAATGTCTTTATTTAAAAATAATTTTTCCTGGGGTTCTGGCAAGATGGCGGACTAATCAGAAAGACTGAACAGACCCTCTTCAACAAAGAAAAGGGAAACCAATTAACACAGACACAGAAGATAATCTTGGACCCCTGAGCCTTGAAGGGAAGGATATAAAAGTGGACTAAATCTCAACTAGCAGAAGAATTTTCATGAAAATACCAAAAAAGGAGATAGATGGAGCTGTGGTCTGGCAGCTATCCTGAGTGATCTGATGGCAGAAAGCTTGGAGATTCCTGAGTGGTGGAAGGACCTAAGAATTAACCTAAAAATCACCCTGCTAGCCAGGGACTGCATGGAGGACTGGGCACGGTGGCTGGGGAATAAATGGAGAAGGTGAAGAGAAAGGTGGGCTGAACTGTGGACTTTTACCAGTCCAGAGGGCGCTGTCATTTTGAAGGTTTAAAAAGCAGCTTGACTATTTTGGATATTTAAAAAGACAGTGCTCTTGCAGATTCCTGGGGCTTAAGAACATGTTCTGCTTTCCAGCAACCCCAAGGACACTTGGGAACTGCAAGACTGACAAGGTACAACATTCCTCTTATTACTCTTATACCCCACACTTGGGTGGTGAATGGAGGTGTGGCCATCTCCCACTCCCACCTACCTTCTGGGCCCACAGGAACTCCACCACAGTCTCTGTGTTCAGACGGAAACTGGGTGTCCTGCCCTGTCCTCCACCAATTTTTTTATTCTCTTTTTTTATTTTTATTATTTTCTTTTTTGCTTTTTTTTTTCTGATGATTAGTTTGTTTGTAATTGTCTGTTTTAAAACAATTAATATTATTAATACTTTTGTTCTTTATATTATTATTCTTAATCTTCCCCTACTAGGTCCCAGTTTTCAGCATTTTTTCTTTTCCTTGTGCCTGGTTGAATTTTTATTTTTTTTAATTTAAGGTTTTTTTTCTTTCCTTTTCCCCCTTTTTTCTCATGACTAACCCTGTTCCTTCTTTTTCTTTTTGCATTTTTCCCATTTTTTTTCTTAATTAATTATTCTCCTTCCTTCCTTTTTTTTTTTTTTTTTATTCCTTAGTGCCCTATCCCCAGATATTGCAGGATTTCTTGCTTTTTCAGCATTTTTTGCCTTTTTTCTTTTTTTGGTTACTGTTCCAGTGTGATTACATGGTGTGCTTTTCATCCATGGGCTTTTAGTTTTTTGATGGTTATTCAATTGTAATTTATGTCTAACTAAGTAGGAGACTACAACAGTCCCCATAAGACACAACTACACCCACACCTTCTGCAACTTCACTTACTGAGTGAGAGCCATTTCCTCCTTCTCCACCAACGGGCCAATGATAAAGAACCACCAAGAAGAGCCTAAATCACCCTTGGCTGTTCTTCACAAACAGTTAATAGAGATCTAAATGCAACAATGATACGATGTCTCAGAAACAACAGACCATCACAGTCCACACAAAGAAGCAGAATAAAGTTGTAGAAACACGGGACCAGGATGCAGACCCAGAACACATCCCTGAGGAAGAAGCAGCATTGGAACTCTCTGATAAGGAATTCAAAAGAATTAT